>NC_053023.1:330158108-330434003 GCF_003073215.2 Triticum urartu | reverse complement strand
GAAAAAGCACCATCAAAATACATAATCCATTCTTGGGGCGACTCCTTGCTGGGAGTAACTGTCTCTGTTATTTCCTCATCAGGGGTTGGCGTCCATTCTGCAATAAACTTTGCCAATGCCCTGCTCTGAATAGTTGATGTGCTCTCAAACTTCAAACCAAAACTACATAACTCCAAAGCCCACTCCACTATTCTTTCGGTAGCCTCTAGGTTTCAGAGTATCCTTTGCAACGGGAAAAAAGTGACAACCATGATCTCATGGGCTTGGAAGTAGTGGCGCAGTTTCCTTGAGGCCATGATGAGACCAAAGATCAACTTTTGCACGCCAGAGTACCTTGATCAAGCCCACTATAACAAGGAGCCGGTGAAGTACACCGGGCGCTGCACCACTTTCTTCCTTGTCGCGTCCTTGGGGTTGCTCTCATTGCTGTGCTCATTACTGTCCTGATCCTTTTCTGACTCTGTCGGTCTCTGCTCACTCCTTGCCTCATCCACTTCTCGCTGCTCTACCAAGGCTGCACTGACCACCTGGTTGGTTGCTGCTAAGTACACCAGCAACGGCTCTTGGAGTTTGGGAGCAACCAATGTACGCACAGAGGAAAAGTAGGCCTTCAACTCTTGCAAAGCTCCATCTGATTCCGGGGTCCACTTCATAGGCCCTGCCTTCTTCAAAATTTTGAAGAATGGCAGGGCGCACTCGGCAGACTTGGGAGATGAACCTACTTACCGTGGCAACGCATCCTGTCAGACGCCTCATATCCTTAACAGTCCTTGGCGCTTGGATCTGCTCGATAGCTTTGATCTTGTTGGGGCTGGCTTCGATCCCGCGATGGGATAAGAAAAACCTGAGCAACTTGCTGAAGGGAACACCAAATACACACTTTTCCGGGTTGAGCTTCAAATTGATCTTGCGCAGATTAGTAAACGTCTCTTCCAAATCCTGAATAAGGGTGGCTCTATCCTTCGTCTTGACCACAATGTCATCCATATAAGCTTCTATGTTTCTGTGCAGCTATGTCTCAAAACCAATCTAGACTGCCCTTGCAAAAGTAGACCCGACACTCTTTAATCCGAATGGCATGCGGACAAAACAGTATGTACAACATGGAGTAATGAACGACGTCTTCTCTTCATATTCCTTGGATATGAAGATTTGGTGATACCCAGAATATGCATCCAGAAAGGAGAGAAAATCACAACCTAAAGTGGAATTCACAATCTGGTCGATATGCGGCATGGGAAACAGGTCCTTCGGGGAAGCTTTGTTGAGATCTGTGAAATCTATGCAAAGCCTCCACTTCCCGTTAGCCTTCCGGACTACCACTAGATTTGCCAACCACGTGGGATGCAGCACTCCTCTTACCAAACCATCCACCTCAAGTTTCTTGATCTCTTCCGTAATGAACTGTTGCCTCTCCAAGGCCTGGTTCCTAACTTTTTGCTTGATAGGTCGGGCGTGTGGGCAGACAGCAAGGTGGTGCCTGATTACCTCCTTGGGAACACCGGTGATATCAGATGGTTTCCAAGAAAACACATCGATATTCGCCCACAGGAAGGCAACAAGCGCGCTTTCCTATTTGTGATCGAGGGTGGCCCTGTATAACGCCCTCGATGCGGCTATAGCTCCCACGTGTCGAGGCACGACTTAGAGACATAACCGCATTGAAAGCAATGTCGCAAGTTAGGCAACCATCACAACATCCCATGTAATATAAATAATAAAGGGGAGATACATAGTTGGCTTACACTCGCCACGTCAATCAAAGTACATAAATAGCATTACAACATTCAAACACTCATGGCCCGACTATGGCGCCAAAATAAAAGATAACCCAACATGCGACATGGTCCCGATCACCCCAACTGGGCACCACTACTGATCATCAGGGAAAGACACGTAGTATCGGCGTGAGTCCTCGTCGAACTCCCACTTGAGCTCAAGCGCGTCATCTGGAGCAGAAACCTCAGACCCTGCATCTGGTTTGGAAGTAATCTGTGAGCCACAGGGACTCAGCAATCTCGCACCCTCGTGATCAAGACTATTTAAGCTTAATAGGTAAGGCAAGGAAAATATATGTGGAGCTGCAGCAAGCGACTAGCATATATGGTGGCTATCCTATTCGCAAAAGAGAGCGAGAAGAGGAGGCAAAGCGCGAGCGAGTAATCTAGAGAACAACCTGCGCAAGCATTACTCCAACACCGTGTTCACTTCCCGGACTCTGCTGAGAAGAGACCATCACGGTAACTCACACAGTTGATTCATTTTAATTAAGTTAAGGTTCAAGTTATCTACAACCGGACATTAACAAATTCCCATCTGCCCATAACCGCGGGCACGGCTTTTGAAAGTTCAAATCCCTGCAGGGGAGTCCCAACTTAGCCCATGACAAGCTCTCACGGTCAACGAAGGAATAGACCTCCTCCCGAGACGTTCCGATCAGACTCGGTACCTCGGTTCTTCAAGACACTTCGACAAGTTAAAACAAATCTAGCAACACCGCCCGAATGTGCCGACAAATCCCGATAGGAGCTGCACATATCTCGTTCTCAGGGCACAATCGGATAAGCAACCTGTATAACTAAAACCAGCCCTCAAGTTTCCCCGAGGTGGCGCTGCAAGGGGCTCTAGGTTGGACCAACACTCAGAGGAGCACTGGCCCGGGGGGGTTTAAATAAGATGACCCTCGGGCTCCGGAAACCCAAGGGAAAAGAAAAGGCTAGGAGGCGAATGGTAAAACCAATGTTGGGCCTTGCTGGAGGAGTTTTATTCAAGGCGAACTGTCAAGGGGTTCCCATTATAACCCAACCGCGTAAGGAACGCAAAATCCGGGAACATAACACCGACATGACGGAAACTAGGGCGGCAAGAGTGGAACAAAACACCAGGCATAAGGCCGAGCCTTCCACCCTTTACCAAGTATATATATGCATTAATTAAATACGATATATTGTGATATCCCAACAAGGAACAACATCTCCACGTTCCAACAAGGAACAAACTTCAATCTCCACCTGCAACTAACAACGCTATAAAAGGGGCTGAGCAAAGCGGTAACATAGCCAATCAATGGTTTGCTAGGACAAGGTGGGTTAGAGGCTAGGTTCAACAACATGGGAGGCGTGATAAGCAAGTGGTAGGCATCGCAGCATAGGCATAGCAAAAGAGCGAGCAACTAGCAAGCAAAGATAGAAGTGATCTCGAGGGTATGGTCATCTTGCCTGAGATCGCAAGGAAGAAGAACGGAGTCCATGAAGGAGACAATGGACGAAGTTCGAACGAATCCTCACAACACCGACGGTATCGGAACTAACCCGAAGAAGCAACACGGAAAGGAGCACACAACATAGTAAACAACCACACATAATCATGCATGATGCACAATCAAGTATGATGCATGTCCAGTTTTAAATATGCATGGCATGCAAAGGGCAACACCAAAACTAAAATTAGCTGGAGCTCAATATGAACGGGTTGCATTATGGGAACACAACATTCATTATTTAGTTCTCTCTCGTTATGTATCCACCAATATAAATGTTGTTAACATGCAAGAGGTGAGGCATAACAAAACTTACACCATCTAACAATTTAAATGGGGCCAGATATAACAATAACCGATCTGGTGAATCCCATATGCATTTAGCAATTAAAGCAAACACAATTTAAACCATCTTAATGTTGTTAACATGATGCAGATGACATGTTCAAGTTTTAAGCCATATTTATGAGAATTGTTGATAAGATCATATTAAGGAGCATTGACACCGTGGTGAAAGAAAAAGGGTGTCCACGGCAACGATAACGAAACGGTGCCACTGCAACATTCCGGTTCCTTCCGGTAACTCGTGATATGAACCGATTGCAAAAGAGAGAGTGTGCAGATGCGTGCAAAGATGTGGGTGATCCGGATTCCGGGTTCCCATGGGTCGACGACGGCAAAAGAGGAGGACGAGCAAGTGACACTCGGACACAGGTGCAGACGACGGGTGCATCTCATACAACACATGCAACGTTCTAGCACGGTCGTCTCGGGGTTATACCTTCGAGTGTGCGTTATCGGAGGGGTTCAAGTTCAAAGCGGTGTAGGGAAGTAGACGTTCTCGGGAACGTTCGGTAGTTGGAAGTAGGGGTACATGATGACGTAGAGGTACTCGTTGATCTTGGCGGTGGTAGTCGTAACATGTTGTAGTCGACTTGATTGGGGAAACCAATGTCCTCGAGGGTAGTTGGTACTTCGGGTCTTCGGACTTTCCGGTCCCGTCTTGCGACGGTAATCGTTTCACGTTCGTTTCGGAGAGGTACTTGATTGACTCCAACATCTTCGGCGCGACGATAGTGTACACGGTCCACGAGACGTCTATCGTTGAGGTCCGACTTGGGTCTGCCTGACATGAGTGGTACTTTGGCGTTTTTGTGTAGACGAACTTGGCGCCATCTGAAGGGTCAACACTGTCGTCGTGGGAACTTGGTGAGTCCAAGGCCTTCGAGGTCGACGGTACTTGCGGGTCATCATGTAGATGTACTTTCGAGAGGAACTTGGCGCGTCCAAAAATCTTCGGGGTTTGCGTTGGACTTGGCGGTCTTAGTCTCCTCAGTTCAACAGTGATATGGCAAAGCCAAGCAAACCATTACATCTGAAAGCCGCCGGGTTGTGGGTCGTCTTGCTCTGGGTGTTGCCACATGTGGTGGAGGTCATCCATGGAGGGGCGCTAGTTGGCCGCAGAAGGGCCACGCCACGGGGCTTCACAGCGAAGGAGGGCGGCGCGTAGGAAGTAGCTGCAGCAGCACAAAGCATCGCTGCAGACCACAGGGGGGGAAGGCCATGGCAGAGGAGGGGCTTGTGCACGGGAGGGAGCAGCAAGGCGGCGCTGGAGGGAGGAGGCACGAGGAAACCTGCGGCGGCCGGGAGGAGAAAGACGAGGGAATCGGGCGCGGCGTGCAGAGGATGCAGCGGGGAGAAGGAGAGGCCGCTGGTGGAGGTCGTCATGACGGCGGCTTGGAGGGCATTGGGCGCTGGGACTCTGGGAAGATGGACTCTGGGAAGATGAACATGGTGTGAGGCAACAACCTGCGAGGTCACCGGCGCAGGCGCCATGGCGGGGAGGCAACGAGGATCCGGGCAAGGGCATTGATAGCAGAGGCGCAATGCAGGTCGCAGGGGAAGGAGAGGCCGACGCGGGCTCCTGCGTGTGGGGTCGAACGAGAGGAGGAAGGAGATCGGAAGGAGGAGGTTGGCGGTGCTGGGAGATCGAAGAAAGAGGAGGGGGATCGAGCCAGTCTTCCTGGCACGATGCGTGCATTGAGCGGCGGCGTACAGGAACGAGAGGGAGAGATGGGGATCGAGTGGAGGGGATCGGGGTAGCTAGGGTTATGGAGCTGGTGGGCGGCTGGGCCTTAGAGGCCAGTGCTGGGGTGGGCCTAGGGAGGCCCAAGTGGGCTGCGGCTGGCCTGAGGTGCAGCTGGGCGTAAATGGCCTGTTGGGCACCCTCTCTCCCACTGAAAAGAGAAAAAACAGAGATAAGGAAGAAAAGAAAGAGAGGATAGGGGACGAAGTTGGACATGCGGATAGTTTTCCTGGACTCACAAAAATGAGTTTGACCCAATAAAAATACTAATGACAAGATTGAAAGATATAAATTCAAACTCATTTGAATTTAATTCAAATGGGTTTGAACTGGGACTTGGTAAAAGTAAGGTCCAAAAATGTTCAGATTTTTGGAGGAGCCCCGGTAAAAGGGAAAAGAAATATTGGGCAAGGTTTGGAGATCAACTCGAAGCAGAGAAGGCATGGGGTTATATTTGCAAGTGTGTTCCGGTGAATTCCAACAAATGGAATATTTAATATAGCTCCCTACTATCGGGAGGGTATGTTATAAAGAGAAGTCACCAGGTGAATTCCCTCGGTTTAAATGGATCAAAGGTCCATGCCATTTATTTAGTTGAGTTAAGAAAAGAAATGACATGATGGCATGATGACATGATGCAATGCACATGATGCAATGATGAATGCAAAGAACCAAACAAAACACACGACGAAACCCGGAAACCCTGGAAGGCATCTGAAGCTCCGGTCTTGGGGCGTCACAAAGAGAGAGACTACCTGTGTTACCTGCAGGCCCAGCCCACCTGGCCGGCCCACCGAGGGCAGGGGCGTCTTCTTCCTCCTGCCAGAAGGCAGAGGAGAAGACAGCCACGGCGCCGCGGCGTGCCATGCCGGGCAGCTGCCTGCCTGGCTGCCCCCTCGGTCGCCTGGACTCCCTCCACGATGCCACGCACTCCCTCTCGACCCTCTCACTCTCTCCCGCGCCCTTTCTCCCCCTCTCTGGCTCCTCTCTCCCCCACTTGAGCGGAGCTCGTCGCCGCGCTCGCTTCTGCCGCAGCACCGCCTCCCCCTTGCTTCTCCAACATGCCCACGAGCTTTGCCTCGACTTCCTCATCCTCTCCTCCAAGCCATGGAGCTACGGACGCGCCACAACGTTGCCAGCATCGTCGTTTCCATCGCCGGCCACCGTGGATTCTCGCCGTCGATTCGAGAGCTACCGGACACCCCCGAGCCCGCTAACCATCCCTGTAGCTCCGCGGTGAGCCGTTGACTCGATTCCCCCTTGCCCCGTCATCCCTAGCAGCCTGTAGCTGCCGTCCCCATGAGCTCCAAAGCTCGCCACCATCAGGCCTCATCGCCGCCGTAGACAGAGCTAGCAAAGCTCAAGTCTGAGCTTGTCTTCGTGATCAGCACGCTCCCAGGAGCCGAACGCACACACTCGCTCGTCCTGAGGTGCGCCGTAGCGCCTAACCTGCTAACGCCGAACGCCGGCTGCCTCCACGAGCTCAACGCCGGCGAGCTCACTCCACCCCAGATCCTCCCGCATGCCCTACCAGATGCGCGCGAGTCCCAGCTACGTGTAGGACCAAACCACGGCCGATTTGGTCAACCGTGGGCAAATCCCGAGCCCCTCCGCCATCTCGGGCTTCGCCGGCGACGAGCCGCGGGTCAACTCCGACGAGTTGACCCGGGGGTTTGACCCCGTCTGACCAGGGTTTGACCACCCTGGGTCACTAACGCGTGGGGCCAGCCCTGCTAATTAACCTAGGTTAGTGTTAATTTATTTAGTTAGTTTAATTAACCACTGACGTGTGGGTCCCAGCCGTCAGGTTTGACCTGGACTGGCGTTGTTGACATGCTGACGTCGTGCAGTCGTCATGCTGACGCTATAAATCATTTTCTGGATTTAAGTTTATTCAGGAAATTCCAGAAAATGCCCAAAACTTCTAAAAATCATAGAAAATTATCTATAACTCCAAGTAAGATAAATTATATATGAAAAATGATCAGAAAAATCCAATCTTTCCATATGTACTAGTTTCATGCATGTTAGAACACTTTAACATTGCTGTTTAGGTGAAACAACTTAATGCACTAATATGACTTCATAAAATGGGTTTGCATTTGAATCTTTGGTTCAAATGGAATCATTTCAATATGTTCTAGCTTGCATTAGCCCAAAACACATTCGTATTGACATGTCATAGCATGCATCATATTGTTGCATATCGTCATGTGTTGATTGTGTTCTTTCTCAGTTGCCGGTGTTTGTCCCCTCTCAGTAGACGTTGATCCAGCGACGAATTCGATGACACCGATGAAGAACTATATTATCTTCAGAAGTGCCAGGCAAGAAAAACCCCCTTGTTCATTCCGATACAATCCCACTCTCTCGCTCCTGTTCTATTTTACTGCATTAGGACAACATCGTTTCAACTGTTACATGCTGCGGTAGCTGAACCCCTTTTCTCTGCATGACCTGTCATTGCCACAGTAAATAGATGAAACCCACTAGCATGAGTAGGAGTTGTTTGAGCCCTGATGTGCCTACTCATTCATGCTTGCTTGTCGTGCCTGCTACTTCTTAGAGTTGAGTCAGGTGTGATTCATCGGGGATGAATTGGAATGGCGATGAGCATGTCCTACTGTGTGTGAGCTAAGTGTGTTGAACACGATTTGGTAAAGGTATCGATGAGCGGCCATGTGGGAGTACGCGGTGGGTTGTTTCCTTGAGGCCGTCCTTAAGAACTGAGATCTGTATGTGTGATTTAAGAACCAGCTACTACCATGCATTGGGCCCGAAACCAATGGACCCTCTCAGCTTCTTTCCAGGAGTTACAACTAGTTTCTGGTGTTTATAGGATCTGTGTTGGCGGCCGTGCATAGTGCTGACCCTAGGGGTGGGCTATGTTGCGGTAGATACACCGTGGCCGGGCATGCCGGGCGCCCGCTTGGTGTCTCAGAACCCTGTACACGTCGTTTGGGGCCGTATGTGGAAACCTCGGCCAAACTCCCTGCGGATGGAACCTGGATAGGTGATAAACCTGGACTAGAGACTTGAGTGTTTAGGTAGGCCGTGGCCGACACACTCGTTGGGCTTCCGCTTGAAGGTTGCCGAGTACATGTCGTGTAAACGACGGTAAGTGGTGAGAGCGTGTATGAAGAAGTACACCCCTGCAGGGTTAACATCATCTATTCGAATAGCCGTGTCCGCGGTAAAGGACTGCTTGGTTGCCTATACAGTTCATAGACAAGTGAAAGTTGATACTCTAAAATGCGCAAGATAAGCGTGAGTGCTATGGATGGTGTTCTCATAGGGAGACGAGAGCGGATCCATAGTGGTGTATTGATATGGTGAATATGTGGAATCGTGTGCGCCACCTCAAAAGAGTTGCTTGCAGTCGTAGTTCAGGTTAGCCACTGAGTCAAAGCTGGCTTGCTGCAGTTAAACTCCACCACCCCCCTTGTTGATACCGATGCATATGTAGTTAGTTCTGATGTAAGTCTTGCTGAGTACATTTATACTCACGTTTTCTTAATTTATGTTTTGCAGAGAGATGTCAGTCTCGCTAGTAGTTCCATGTGGACTTCGACGTTTAGCTTGTTACCTCAGCTACGATCTTGTGCCCTCGGCAGGGTCTTGTAGATAGTCAGGCTTCTCAGCCTTCTTCATTTGTAGTTGTCCGTACTCAGACCAGTTAAGCTTTCGCATGTGCTTGTTGCTTGTTTGCTCTATATGTTGGGTCATGAGACCCATGTTTGTAATACTTGGCTCTTCGGAGCCTAATGAATAAATACTTGAGTTGTAGAGTTATGTTGTGATGCCATGTTGTATTTACACATATCGAGCATATTGTGTGTATGATTGAAATGCTTGGTATGTGTGGGATCCGACAATCTAGTTGTTTATCCTTGGCAGCCTCTCTTATGGGGAAATGTAGTCTAGTGCTTCCATGAGCCATAGTAGTCCGCTACAGCCTGGTTCACCGGAGTCCTGTTAGCCCAGCACTATTGCTCAGGACACTTGACTGGCCGGCATGTGTTTCACTTTGTTCCTGTGACTCTCCCTTCGGTGAAATGTCGCGCTGTGACATCCGGAGTCCTGCCTAGCCTGCTACAGCCCAGGTTCCCGAAGTCCTGTTAGCCCAGTGCTACAGCCCGGATTCACACGCTGCTGACCGACATGCTCGATGTGATTCATGTATGCCTGTCCCCATAGGTCAGTGCCGCTTTGGGTTCATGACTAGCCATGTCAGCCCGGGTTCTCTGTCATATGGATGCTAGCGACACTATCATATACGTGAGCCAAAAGGCGCAAACGGTCCCGGGCCATGGTAAGGCGACACCCGTGGGAATACCGTGCGTGAGGCCGCAAAGTGATATGAGGTGTTACCGGCTAGATCGATGTGACTTGGAATCGGGGTCCTGACAGCTTTGGTATCAGAGCCTGACTGCCCGTAGGATTACCAAGCCAACTGGTCGAAGTCGAGTCTAGAAATGCTTTAGTTATGTAAGGGAATTGATTGTGGAAGGGAATGTAAGGCTCTTTTTACTCCTTTACCTTATGCCCTCTAATCTGAGTCATCCTCTTCTCATTCTACGTGGGTTAAGGACTAGGGTCTCTCCTTCTCTCAGGTTCACGTGCTACTAATCCATAGTAGCTTATAGGATTGTTGTTACAAACCTCAGTACAGTTTCTACTACTTTTAGTATGTTGTCAGTTGAATCAGAACCTTGATATTGTGTTGTTGAGTGGTTATGCCACCATTTTGCAGCATGTCTCAAATCTTTTGAGCATTCACAGCCGTTATGCTGTGCGAGTCATCCCAGGTCTCTAACTAGTCTGATGCATTTGCAAATCCCTTCTTTCCGTTTCTGATGTCCTTTTGGGCCAGATTAAGCACACTGACGGTCTGTTGAGGTACTCTACTCCTCGACATATATGTTGGAGCTATTATTATGACCCTAGGTGTTTTAGGGAGTCACCTAGTAATTTAGCCATGTTTTGTATCCCCAGTGTGTGATTCTGGCCATTATTCTCGAAAGCATCCCGTGATGCCATGTAGTAGTAGGTATTCTATTCATGGGTTCTTGAACCCGAGATTCACCCTACTTACCTCATGTTGATAGTGTTGCTAGTTCCTTTAGGATATTAGTAACCTTTGCGATAGTCCTCGAGGTTCGTGGTACATCCTTCTTCCAATTATCATGAACCATTCTTGGCAGGAGTTCTTTTGAACCAAAAGGTCACAACAGAATGCTCCTGATGAGTTCTCCATTCTATGTTGTGACTCTGCCAACCCTACCTTTCTGCATGGGTTATCTGGAAGAAATATGTTGAACTCGTTCGACATACTAATCTATGCATCCACAACTCAGGAAGTTATATGTTCCTTTGAGTTGTCCCCCTTCTGTTATATTCTGACCTTCATCTATCAATTGATAGTCAAGAGTATGTGAGCATTCGTTCATCGGTGCCTATTATTCTTGTGGTCCGTCGAGCCGTTCTATTTCAGAATGACTAGGAGAAACAAACTCCAGTACCTCATCCATTTCTAGGATTGGGTCAAAGCAGTTGTATTTCGCAGATCAAATGCAATCAAGCTATTGGTATGTTCTACCCTGAAGTATTATCCACTTTATGTGAGGAATGTCATGAGAATTGCACCTTCCCTTATGAATTCTTGATGTAGTGATACTTCTCGCCATCATTATTGATTCCTTGGTGTCGTGCTGTCGCAACCGGAATACCGCAAGTGAATCATGATGTGTGAAATCAATACTCCTAGCAACCCGTTGCTTGGTAGTTAATGGACATTAATATCATTCTTAGTGTGCTGATTATTGAATCATCACCCTAAGGTTCATCGTGCTACCTAGTCCTTATTTCCGGTGCACTTTTTGATCAATGAGTTAGGATAGTGTCAATCCTTGCTTATTTGATCATATCGTCTTGCCTTGAAAAGCAAGATTGATCTCGAGCTTAGTATCATGTCGGTGGTTCGTGATTTTCCGAATATCTTCTCGGAAGTATTACCAGGTTGTCACCTGACCGCTATGTGGAGTTCGTGATCAAGTTGGTTTCTTGCAAACCAGCCATTCTCCAAGAATCTGTGTCGGTTACCCCCTGAGCTAGTTGGTTAAGCTAAACAATAACTTGGAGAGTTGGAAGATAAAAGCTTGCCAGATTAGTTCATCTCAAGGGATATATTTGCGTGTGTTGAAGATATATGATATCTTCATCGATTGGTCCCTGTGATCAGTTGTTGGACCTATTGTCGTATCAAACTTTGATTTGAGTATGTGTTATCACCAAATCAAAGCAGAACCAATGATGTCGTAGTGTTGTCTTACTCGTGGTTGATCCTCGAGCATACACCATTATATCATTTGTTCTGACCAATGCTATTGCTTTGTTCACATAGTTGTGGAATTCCATCTTCATGGAAATCTTTATGATTTGTTGTTGAGCCCATCAGCATCATCTTATCTTCTCCATGGCTCATGTCGAACATCAAGCTAGTGTTGGAAACTTAGGTAAGCATTTCTTCGTGTTTCATTCATGAAGCATATGTTTGGATGAAAGAAATGACTACCTTTGATTCACGTGCATTTGGTGAAAGTTGCCGCCGTGAATTTGAGAAAGTTAGTTTTGCTTCCTCTAGAATCATCCCAAGTCTGTCATGCACATGTGTGAAGTATTCTATGGCTTGGAGACTTGCAACCTTCATTCTATATGTATCCCTAGCACACGAAGCCACTGATTGATTTGTTCAAGGATAAGAAGTTTAAATGCTATTCCCGAAGGGCCCAGACTCGTGTGCGCCACCTCAAAAGAGTTGCTTGCAGTCGTAGTTCAGGTTAGCCACTGAGTCAAAGCTGGCTTGCTACAGTTAAACTCCACCACCCCCCTTGTTGATACCGATGCATACGTAGTTAGTTCTGATGTAACTCTTGCTGAGTACATTTGTACTCACGTTTGCTTAATTTATGTTTTGCAGAGAGACGTCAGTCTCGCTAGTAGTTTCGCATGGACTTCGACGTTTAGCTTGTTACCTCAGCTACGATCTTGTGCCCTCGGCAGGGTCTTGTAGATAGGTAGGCTTCTCAGCCTTCTTCATTTGTAGTTGTCTGTACTCACACAAGTTAAGCTTTCGCATGTGCTTGTTTCTTGTATGCTCTGTATGTTGGGTCATGAGACCCATGTTCGTAATACTTGTCTCCTCGGAGCCTAATGAATTGTAGCGACCAGACCTCAAATGGTCTGATCTCTGGGCTCAGGGTGTCATCCCTGGATCAGTAATGCTGACACCACACAGTACATCGAGGTTTTATAGCAGAGTTGCAATCACACACTTATTACATCGATGGCTCAAAAACAACTTATTACAATAAAAATGGCTGAAGGCCATCTAATATCAATAACAGCGGAAGACTCGGAAGATAAATGGGTCCATCAACTCCAGCGGCATCACTGAGTATAGGGCCACGACCTAAACACCTCAATCGTCGTCTGAAAAGTCTGCAACATGAGAAGTTGCAGCCCGAAAACGGGTCAGCACATGGAATATGCTGGCAAAGTAACACATAGAGAGTAATGGAATGAAACAGCTATAATATATGCATATATGGCTGGTGGAAAGCTCTATGGTTACAGTTTTGCGTAAAGCCAGTTTTTCCCTACTGCAAAGGAATAAATTTATTTAACTATCATGGTGGTTGTTAAACATTGAGAATGGTTGACAGCATTCTCAATCCCAATTAAAAGTACAATTAAAACCCAACAATATTAATTAGAAGTAACATGTTGAGATTCACAATGACATTCAAGTACTAGATACTCAAGTTGTCCATAACCGGGGACACGGCTAGTCATGATTAGTTTGTACACTCTGCAGAGGTTTGCGCACTTTTCCCCACATGACTCGATCGCCTCCGTTTGTTTTCTCTCACTACATGGTGTTTGAGAAACGGATGACCGAGACATAGTCTTTCAGAAGCACTAGCACCTTACATGTGGGGTAGACCGGTACACCTACATCCCCTACATCTGCTAGTCCACCCCGTAAGAGTTCGCACAACTTAGTCAACTATGCCAGAGGCCATAGTGGCATGTGGCTGCACACGGAAGTTTCTAGCATGAAAGATCTTACGATCCCTTTGAGCCTGGGTGGCGGTCCAAAAAAAATAGGCAAGTCCTGATAGACATCAGGTGCCTCAATCCACCCAGATGTGTGTTTAAGTTGCCACCTTAGATAAACCATTAAATTATCAATCTCACATCTGTCATGGATATCACTCACCCAATCCACGTCTACTAGCATAGCATGGCATAATAAGCAAACGCAGAGTAACTCCCAAAGGTTTCATAATAATACAGGTAATAGGTACTACCTCATCTACTTCCCATCCCACAATTTAATTAGATCCTAATCATGCAATGTGTGAGGATTGATCTAATGCAATAAAACATGGGTTGTAGAAAAGGTATGATCAAAGTGTTACTTGCCTTGCTGATGATCCGCGAGTCCTAGGGTTTCGAAGTAACAAGCGGCGCAATCCGGGTAATCTATCACAGACAAACAACAAGCATACAATAAGTACTCATCTAATGCACAGGTAAAACTCGAACAAGAGAATGAACCAAGTAGTTCAACTTAAGAACTCCGGTGGCAAAGAAAGAACGAAAAACAAACGGCGGAAGAAAACAACTCGGTTCTAGCAAGTTGAAACTAGGTCAAATTTTACTGTAGCAAAAACTTGTTCAAGTTGATTAGACGGAACGGCGGTTTCGAGACGAAACTCCAGGCGCTTGAATCACCTGATTCTGATAAACGAGCGAAAAGAAAGACTAGAAAGAAAATCGGATCTGAGATCGCGATCGCGGAATAAATCCGACGAAAAGAAAAAGAAGAACGGTTAAACGAACGGACGTCGTTAACCTAGAAGAATCCGGTGATCACGTTCGTTAGGACGAACGGTCCAAAGGCAACTAAATCGGAGAATAAAACGAATCCGATCTAGGGTTTCAGAGAAGAAAACCGAACGAAAAACCGATCTAGAAAACCGGAACGGTTTAGAGAAGAAAAGAATCGGAATGATTAGAAGAAAACGATCCGAGAAAAAGAGACGCGGGGCAACCTCCAGCGAGGTCTCCGGCGAGGGGCTCCAGCGGCGTGGGCGTGGGGCGGCGGCGTGGGCAAGGTGCGGCGGCGTGGGCAAGGTGCGGCGGCGTGGGCAAGGTGCGGCGGCGGCGCGGGTGTGGGGTGGCGGCGCGGCGCGGGGTGTGGTGGAGCTCTAGGCTTTGGGTTTGATGATTTAGAGGGGGAGTGCTTGGGTATTTATATTGGGGAGAGGAGGAGGTTTACTTGGGGTAGGGGACAAGAATTAGACTAGGAATAGGAATAGAAAAAAGGAAAGAAAAAGATCTAGAAATAGAAAAGGAATATACGGAAGTAGGACAAAAGTCCTACTAGGATTCGGTTTAGAGCAAGAGGCGAGGCGGCGGCCTCCTGCGCCAGCGCTAGGCGCGCGCGGCTCCCTGGGGGCGGTGGCCTTTGGCCCGGCTGGGCCTCTGGCCCAAGGCGCTGGACTTTGATTTTTTTTAACTGGTTCTCGCGCAGAGAAAAAAACAAACAAAAAGAGATCTAAACGAACTCCGAAAAATCTAAAGTAAATTTTCCCCGACTCCTAAAAATGAGCCGAACAAAATGAACTTTTCTCCGGACCTAAAATGCAATTTTCGAAAACGCGCATTTTTCCCTATCCAAATAAACTGCAAATAAACACCGGAAAACAAAAATTGATCTATTTATTATATCTTCATTTTTTCCTAAATTTGGGAAAGTCATATTATTCCCTCTCTCATATATTTTGACACTGGAAAAATTATTGAAGATAAAATAAATAAATCAAATGATCCTATTTTCAAAATTCGAGAAAACTCTCAAATATGAAAATAACGAAATCTCCAACTCTCTCCGAGGGTCCTTGAGTTGCGTGAAATTTCTAGGATCAAGCAAAATGCAAGAAAATATGATATGCATATGATCTAGTGTATAACATTCCAAATTAAAAATTTGGGATGTTACAAACTCATCCCCGACACTTTGCTGGATCGGAGTCCGGGGATCGTCATCGAGCTGAACGTGTGCTAAAACTCGGAGGTGCCGTAGTTTCGGTGCTTGATCGACCGGGCTGTGAAGACGTACGACTACATCAACCGCGTTGTGCTAACGCTTCCGCGTCCGGTCTACGAGGGTACGTAGACAACACTCTCCCCTCTCGTTGCTATGCATCACCATGATCTTGCGTGTGCGTAGGAATTTTTTTGAAATTACTACGTTCCCCTACACTGTGCTACCGCAGAGGCCTCACCGCCCCCTACTACTCCCACCGCTGGCCAGGCCCTATGGCGATGGCAACCTCACACCGCAGCCGAACCAGTGAACGCTCGTAATCCTCTCCGCGTGGGCATCCACTGCCGCGTCTTCCCCGGCTCCGTGTCGTCCCCATCCTAGGCCTCGCCGTCGTCCACCGCCTTGGTGCTCTCGGCGCAGCGTGGTCAATGTGGTCAACGAACGACTTCCATCGGAGGAGTACTGTATGTGGAGAGGCTGACAGCTGGGTCCATGGCCGTAGCAAGGAAGTGCCTCCTTATTACGCGCAAAATAATTATTCCTCCACCTGACAGCAGGGACCCACCGATTTTGCAAAAAAAAGTTTCACCCCTGACTACTGGGACCCACTAGCTACATCTTTGCACGCAATGAAGTGCATCCATATTACCGGTAAAAAATGATTCGCCCCGCTGACTGCTGGGACCCACCAGCTACATCTTCGCACACAAGGAAGTGCGTGACAGTCGGGACCCACCTAGTCGAAGCGTACGTAGCATTGTCATTCTGGTCATGAACGTGTCTACAAGCTGTAGCGATGAACCGTGGCCATGTAAGGAAGGGCACATGTCGTAGTAGAGGTGCGCATGTGTCATAGTAGAGGCGCACACTTAGCATATGCACGTATGTAGAGCGGCCAGGGTGCAAGAAATTAAATACGGCCACGTACGTACATATGGGCGGGGTCTCGAACGCCTACTCGCGCATATATATATGGACGGCCAGCGCTTGTGTACATGGAGAGGTAACGGACGACAGCAATGACGTCCTGTTCATCGGGCAGTGGACCGGCTGGGTCGAAATGGAGAAACAATGTCCTATTCATCGGGAGGCAATCGACTGGGTCGGAATACGTCGTGTTCATTGGGAGCCAACTGGCTTGGACGGAACAGACGATGGAAACGAGGCCTGGCGTATCGCAGAACGGAGGAAACGGCCTTGTTTTCGACCGGCCACGGTCGAAACGGGATCCTGTTCATCAGGAGGGGTCTGGCGTACCGAAAAATGGAGGAAACAGACCTCCTACGGTCAAAACGGGGCCTTGTTGATCGGGAGGGGTGTGGCGTATCGCAAAACGGAGGAAACAAACTTGTGTTGGAGCACTACGGTCGAAACGAGGGTCCTCTTCATCAGGAGGGGTGTGGCGTACCGCAAAATGGGACTCCACGGAATACTGTTCATCTCCACCGTCGACTTCCTCCACGGGCTACTGTTCATGCACCGTTGACCTCCTCCAGCCTCCACCTACGACCGTTCATCCACGGGCTCCTGTTCATCTAGCCACCACCGCATGCTCCTCCACCGGCTACTGTTTAACCAGCCCTCTCGACGGGTTCCTATTCAATCACCCCTCCAAGGGCTACTGTTCATCTAGCTCTCCACCGGCTATTGTTCAACCAGCCCTCCACGGGGTCCTGTTCATCCATCCCTCCACGGGGTCCTGTTCATCCACCCCCAACCGGCTCGATCGGGGTCCTGTTAATCCAGCGGCAACGGCCTCTACTACCACGGGGTCTTGTTCATCCAACCCCCCACCGGGAACTGTTCAGCCAAACCCCCCCCCCCCCCAACAACACTCACTGTTCATCCAGAGGCATCATCGATCAGCTTCAGTTAGCAGCAGTAGCGAAGGAATCACTTGGGTTCAGTTAACAGCAAGGGATCGATCGATCGCTCGGGTTCAGTAACGCGTAGCCTGCAGTGCAATCGCTTCGGTTCAGTTAGAGGCCAACCCCTCGCTCGGGTTCAGTTAGAGCGCAACGCCTCGCACACACACACGTACGTATGAGAAGAACACGCATCGCTCGACCCCCGACCACCCACCGTAACCGGGAACTCCCCCGATATTTTCCTCACCCTCGCTTCTACCACGGTTTTTTTCCGTCATGCACGACCCAAAGAATGTCTTGCAGCTGTGTCTCCGGCCCGCCCAGGATGAAAAGCCCATTTTCTGTCATGATTTTTTGTCATAGAAGTAGGACCCCACCACATCTATGATGATACCGGGTTTTGTCACAATTATCATCATAGAAGTGTCATAAGCATGACAATTTTTTTCGTTCGGCCCAAAATGTCACAGATGTGTCTTTTTTTGAAGTGGTGGGTTATCAAGATCAACAACAAGTTTTATTTCTACATTCGTATCCAGTTCTTTATCATTATCTGGTTGAGCATCAACATGAACATCATCATTAACATTATCACTAGGTGGATGTTCATTACCAGATTGTGTCTCAACATCAGAAATAGAAACATCATTATGATTCTTAGAAGGATTTTCTACCACAGGTTCACTAAAAGCATGCGAAGTTCTATCATTTTTCTTTTTATTTTTCTTCTTAGATGAACTAGGTGCATCAATATTAATTCTTTGGGAACCTTGCTCAATTCTCTTAGGATAACCTTCAAGATATAGAGGATCCTGAGTCATCTTACCTCCTCTAGTCATTACCCTAATGTAGAGACCCGATCCCAATGGACCGTAGTCTCTGTGCTTAAGTGTCATCACTAGATTGGTATGCTGACACACACAGTACTCGAGGAAATTATAACAGAGTTCAATCACACACTTATTACATTGAGGTCCTCATAAAGAGTGAATATTACAATAATATGGCTGAAGGCCATCTAATAAAATAACTGCGGAAGCTTCGAAGGAAAATCAGTCCATACAACTCCACAGCAAAACTGAGTGCAAGACAACGACCAATCGCACCTTAATCCTCGTCTGAAAATTCTGTAACATGAGACGTTGCAGCCGTGTAGGTCAGCACATGGAATATGCTGGAAAGATCACACTATAGAGCAATGATGAATAATGAGTATCACTAGATGCATATTTGGCTGGTGGAGGCTCTAAGTCTAACATTTGCATAAAGCTAATTTTTTCCTACAACAAAGGAATATATTTTATTTACTACCATGTTTATGCCATTATAGAGAAAGTATCCCCAACTCAATCCCAAAATTATCAAGTAACAATAGTAATAATAATATCACAACAAAATTTATTAAGTAAAGTGATGAGATCAACCAATAACTCAAATACCAGATACTCAAGATGTCCATAACTGGGGACACGACTAATCGTGATTAGTTTATACACTCTGCAGAGGTTTGCACACTTTTCCCCGCAAGACTCGACCGCATCCATGATTGGATGTTTGAGACATAGCCTTTCTGAAGAGGTCCCCTTAACCGATAGATAGGCCGGTACAACTACAATTCCCCTACATCTGCTAGCCCATCATGGAAAGGTTTCCCACAACTTACTTAACTATGTCAGAGCCCATAATGGCTTGTGGCTGCACACGGAAGTTTCTGAGCATGAATAATCTTATGATCCCTTTGAGCCTAGGTGGCATTCCATAGGATGATCACACGGATACCTCGAGATCTCCTAGGACAACACTGGACTCCCCAGGTGCCCACAACCAATC
The DNA here is from genome assembly GCF_003073215.2 of Triticum urartu. Taxonomy (NCBI): domain Eukaryota; kingdom Viridiplantae; phylum Streptophyta; class Magnoliopsida; order Poales; family Poaceae; genus Triticum; species Triticum urartu. Next base: position 330,414,843 of record NC_053023.1, on the reverse strand, counting down.
CACCCAGATGTGTATTAAAGTAGCCACCTTAAGTTTCCCTTGGTTAGTATCTGTCACAACTTGCATGATTCTCACATACCAATCCCCGTCTACGAGCATGGCTAAGCAATATGAGCACAACGTATATTCCCGGGGTGATCAAAGATATTAGGTTCCTACCTCATCAACTACATAACAATAACCACATGTTCCCAATCCTACTCATGTAATGTTTGAGGGTGTAACTAATGCATAAAAACTGGGTAATAAACGGTATGATCAAAGTGTAACTTGCCTTGTTGACGATCAGAAAACCCTAGAAATTCGTAGTAGCAAGCTTCGCACTCCGGAAAATCCATCGTAGACAAACAATAGCATACATAAGCACTCGAGCACGAAGATGCAAAGAAAATCAAAGAAAAAGATCTTAACAGAAAGTTTAGGTCGAGAACTTCGATATGCAAAAAGAATCAATCAAATCGGAAATACAAAACTCAAGTTACAATTAAAAGAAGTTCAAATTCAAATCCATTTGAAAGTTTAGGTCGAGCACGAAGTTGGTTATTTGGACAGAGGGGATCATAACAAAGAATTTGGCGCTGGTTTCAATGGATTTGGAGAAACGAGCAAAAAGTTACGAGGGTTTAAAGATCAGGGGCTAATTTGTGAAGAAAATATTTACGGATAGGTCCCTGGCTGAAAATAAACAGAAAAGGAAAAATCTATCGGACGAACGTCCGCTACGAGAGATTAACGAATGAAACGGATCGTTAACAAATCTAAATGAACGAACGTTCGCTAGATAGATCGAACCAAAAAAACCAAAACAAAAACAGAACCCTAAAAGAAAACCGGCGAACCGGGGACAGTTTATTACCAAACCAAAAAGACCAGCGGGTCGGGTCGGCGGATCGGGCGGCGGGATCCGGCGACGGGCGGTGCGGGGTTGCTGGCGGCGTCGCAGCGGCGTCGGTGGCGCGACAGCGAGGCGAGCGGCGGCATGGTTCGGTGCGGCGGCGGCGGCGGCTGCGAGAGGAGGCGGTGGCTGGCGGCGGTGGTGGGGCGAGGGGGCGGCGGTTTATAAAGGCAGGGGGCGTCGGCTTGCGGGAGGGGGCGGCCGAGGCCATGTCGGCTCACGATTCCGGGAGGAGTCCCGGTCGGGCACGGGTACGAAGGCGGTTGCCGGCTCGGCTCCGGCCCAGTTCGGCGGCCCAGAAGTTTTTTTTAAACATTTTCCGAAAATATGAAAAATAGTAAAAACCTAATAAAAATACTTTTAAAAATTCCACAAAAAATCACACAATTTCCTCCTAATTAAATGGGCTAGGTGAACATTTTTCTGGACCTAAATGCCTAAAAATAAAATAAAAGTTTTGCACTAATAAAAATAATTAAACACGTAAATAAAATCAAATAAAATATATTTTTATTCAAAAATAATTTTCCAACATTTCTTTACTATTTTTGAAGAAGTCATATTATCTTCTCTCATTATTTTATTTATTTGAAATTATTGGAAAATATTTTGAATAAATAATTTTTTATCCAATTTGCCAATTTTTGAAAATTCAAAAATGGATTTTTGAGAAAACCTGCAACTCTCTCAATTGGTCCTTGAGTTGCTTAAGGTTTCTAGGATCAAAATTCAAATAAAATAGAATTCCCAAATTCTCAAATGATGAATGCATATGAATGATCTAATTAACATCCAGATTGAAAATTGGGATGTTACAAACATACCCCCCTTAAGATGAATCTCGCCCTCGAGATTCGGATTGGCTAGCAAAAAGGTATGGGTGGTCCTTCCGGAGGTCTTCTTCTCGCTCCCAGGTGGCTTCCTTGATGTAGGGTAGACACCCTAATCGCCCGGTCTTTCACGAAAGGAGCGGATCCCGGGGAAAACACGAAGAACACGGGGAAGAACGGAAGGAAAACACAAGAGGAAATCACTAAACCGACACGAATAAGTCACACATGGGCTAGATCCTCGAGTACATAGAACAATACACAAATCCATGGACAACTAGGGACGATACACGGTAACCAGTTCTTCTCCGTGAGGAGGTCTTGAATCCACAAGGGGATCTTCCCGTAAAGGGGTCTTGAATCCAAGGTCGATCTTCTTCGTAGAGGGGCCGCGGTCTCTCTCGTGGAGTAGATCCGATATGGATGAGCAATGCTCTATCTCTAAAATGAGCTAAACCAATGCTAACCCTAGAAAGGAGGTGGGAGAGGTCTATTTATAGTCTAAGTGCAAATGGGGGCGAAAGTAGGGGTACATGGGCCTCGGGCCCGAATCTGGACGCAGCCAGGTACCGGACGTCCGCTGGGGACCGGTCGTCCGGTGTCTCAGGAGCTGCCGGACGTCCGGTGTCCTCCGGTCGTCCGCTGGTTCTGCTCTGTGATGGGGGTGCTGGGCGTTCAGTAGCTCCGGACTTCCCCTGATGTTGGCTCGGGTGCTGGTGCGCCGGTCGTCCGGTCCGGACCGGACGTCCGCTCGTTTGCTTCGGGTGCAGGGGCATCGGTCGTCCGGTCTGGGCCGGACGTCCGCTCGCTGGGGTTCGGCTGAGGCTTCAGGTGCCGGACGTCCGGTCCCGGCCGGTCGTCCGGTGGCTGGGACTTTTCCTTCAGCCCTCCTTCTTCTCCGTCTTCTCGTCCATCTTCCTCTTCTTCTTGTCCTTGCTCCTTAGCTTCTCCATGGTGCCTATGCACAAAGAGTCCATATGAGGTAGTAGCCATGCTTCATGTTCATCGAAGTGGAATTGTGAGAGGAGAGATGTCACCTCAGTTTCAAGAGCTTTTGCAAGTGATCGAGTCATCGGTCCACTAGGCACTTGATGAGACGATGGTAGGTCCATGGGGATGACCTTGGGATGCTCTGCATCATCTCCCCTCCCTTGGGGAAGATCCGTCCTCGGATCAAATTCTTCATCACCATGGAAGGGAGAGAGATCTTTGACGTTGAAGATGTTGCTCACGTTGTACTTGTCGCGCGGGAGGTCGATCTTGTAAGCGTTGTCGTTGTAGTGTGCAAGCACCTTGAAGGGTCCATCCGCTCATGGTCGAAGCTTGGATTTGTGTTCTTGTGGGAAGCGGTCCTTGCGAAGGTGTAGCCACACTCGATCACCAATGATGAAGAACATAGGTTGCTTGTTGAAGTTGAGCTTGGTCGCAAGGCGTTGAACTTGGTGCTCAATGGTGTTTCTTCTATCTTCATGCACCGTCTTGAGATGTGTCACACGCGCACTTGTGTCCAAATTGATGCGCTCTTGGAGTGGGAGAGGAAGAATGTCCAAAGGTGACAATGGGTTGAATCCGTAAATGACCTCGAAAGGAGACTTGCCGGTTGTTGAGTGTCTTGCGCGGTTGTAGGCGTACTCCTCCCTCTACTTGATGTTCTTCTTGATTAAGACTCGTAGTAGAGTGGAGAGTGTATGGTTCGTCACCTTCGTTTGGCTGTCGGTTTGAGGGTGGAACGCCGTGGAGAAGAGTAACTTGATTCCGAGCTTGGCGCATAAGGTCTTCCAAAAGTAACTCAAGAACTTGACGCGGTAGGGAGCGTTGTTCAGAAGCGGTGCTCCGGGGATGATGTGGATGCGGTGCTCAATGCCTCATAGTGGAGGTAGTCCCGGAGGTAGCTCATCGGGGAAAACATCTTGGAATTCTTGCAAAAGAGAAGACAACACTAGAGGAAGAGTGTAAGAAGTGTTAGTTTGTGGTGCATTGTCCTTGCACACGAGGACGTAGTGTAGGATACTAGATGGGTTCTCACACACTTCTCTCATCTCATGTTTGGTGGCCAATAGAAATAGGTTCTTGTTTTCGCTCATCGTGGTGGCACTCGATTTTGGCTTGTGGCGCTCACTCTCTTTTTGGTGGCTCGCTCTCTCACTATGATCTCCATGATGGGTGGCGTGCTTATCGGCGATCACTTGACTTGGCGACATTGGACGGAGGACGTACTCCTTGCCCTTCATCTTGAAGATGTAGTGGTTCGTTAGGCTGTTGTGTACGACTCCTCTATCGAATTGCCATGGCCGTCCAAGGAGAAGATGACAAATGGTCATTGGGACGATGTCGCACTCCAAGGTGTCTTTGTAGGCGCCGATCTTGAAGGAGACTTGTACTCGGTGCTCGACTTGGATAGTGCCGGAGTCGCTAAGCCATTGCACTTTGTATGGGTGTGGATGCTTCGTCTTTGGCAATTGGAGCTTGGAGCAAAGTTCTTCACTTGCGAGATTATGACAACTTCCTCCATCGATGATGACCTTGACAGATCGTCCAATGATGCCGGCCTTGGTGTGGAATATGTTGCATCTTTGGTCTTCTTCTTGGTGATGTTGGAGGGTCAAGACTTTGGAGACAACAAGTGTGGGACTTGAGTCTTCATCACAAAATACTTGTTCTTCTTTATTGTTTACTTGGCCGTGCATGGCGACTTGCTCGAGGGCTTCCATTTTGCCTTCGCTCATGGAGTCATAAGTGCCATCGTCATTGAAGACCATGGTTCGCTTGTTGGTGCACTCATAGGACTTGTGGCCTCGGCCTCTGCAAGTGAAACACTCAAAGGAACTCGTCTTGACGGTCTCATCGGTCGGGGTAGATGATGAAGAAGCTATCGGCTTGAAGTTGCTCATAGGAGGATGGCTTGTAGTTGACGAAGCTTTCTTGGAACTTGACTTGCCGCCGGTACCTGGCAATTCTCTAGTTGAGGTAGGAGTTGCCGAAGTCGTGGGAGCTTGATAAGAGGAGCCGTAGGTCTTGGACGAGAACTTGGCATACTTGAAATCATCTTGCACTTGGCGTTCCGCTTTGGTGGCTTGGTGCACTAGCTCTATGAGGTTTGAGTATGGTTGGAAGTCAGCGATCTTCTTGATGGGATGGTTGAGGCCATTCAAGAAGCGTGCCATTGTTTGTTCATCGTCTTCCGTGACATTGGCTCTTATCATTGCAATCTCCATGTCCTTGTAGTATTCTTCAACGCTCTTGGTTCCTTGCTTGAGTTGTTGGTGTTTCTTGAAGAGGTCGCGGTTGTAGTAGGTAGGTACGAAGCGTGCTTTCATGACATCCTTCATTTGTGCCCAAGTAGTGATGGGTGGTTCACCTCTTGCCTCGCGGCGCTCTATGATTTGTTCCCACCAAATGAGGACATAGTCTTGGAACTCAAGGGATGCCATCGCGATCTTCTTCTCTTCTTCATAATTGTGCAAATGGAAGATCTTGTCAACTTTCAATGCCCATGAAAGGTATTCTACGGGATCATTGTTTTCGTTGAACTTGGGCATGGTGAACTTGAGCTTGCCGTAGCATTGTTCTTCATTGTGTTGGGGTCAGGGATGATGACGCCCAAGTTGTAGATGATTGTTCAACTCATGGTGTTCTTGACGCAGAGGGTTGTCAACCTCGTGTTGCTCTTGTCGTGGAGGATTCCCATTGTCTTCCTGCTCTTGATGAACTTGATGGTCTTGGCGAGCTTGTGGAGGAGCGCGTCGAGCTCGAGGAGGAACTAGATGATGCATGCTAGCTTGAAATCGTCGTTCGTGAATTTCTTCGCGAAGTGCTTCCTCTTCTTCACGGGCTTGTCGGCCTCGGTCGGCAACGGCTCGACTCGCATCGAGTAGAGCTTGTTGCGCCTCAAGTGCTTGAGCATCACGGAGTTGTTGTTCTTGACGCTGAGCCTCGGCATCTTGTGCATTTTGGTGTAGACGCGCGCGTTCTTCCTCTTCATGTTGGTGTTGTCGTTGTCGTTCTCGAGCTAGCTGTCACACCCTAGTTAGTTCAAGCATTAGAGTGTGCATCATGTTTAAATTCCTCTTAAATTTGAAATGGGGAAGACAGAACCTGAAATGGGGAAGACAGAACCCCCAACCCCCCTGGAAACAACTAGGGTTTACTAAAATTATTTTTCAATGAACCTAAAATGCCCTTCTAAAAAGTTCACCCTCTTTGTCTTGGGTTAGAACCCCTGGCAAAATTGGTGCACAATTTTCTAGGTCAATAGAAGGTCATTGAATTAAATCATAAGTATTTGATTTTGGGCATTTAAATGCTATAAAATAATTTAAATGCTCAAATAATTCTGGAAATAAATGTTTGCTGTTGGAAATATTCTAAACAGAGCCCACAATTATTTTCGGGATTTTTGGAAACGTTTTAGTATTTTTTAATAAAGCCCAACAGTTGTAGTTAAATAGAAAAACAGAAACAAATAAAAAAAAGAGAGAGGGAAGCCCACCTGGGCCTTACCTGTGCTGGCCCAGCCCACTTGGCTCGGCCCAGCCGACTGGCCTTGCCAGTCGTCGTCCTCCTCCCGCCAGGAGGACAAGGAGCGCGTGGCCGGCGCCCGCGGCCACACGCCGGCCACCTCCTGCTTCTGCCGATGCCCTGGAGACGTCCAGGGATGCCACGCCGACCCCCACGTCCCCCTCTCATCCTCCCTCACTCTCCCCCTCATCTCCCTCACCCTCTCCCGCGATGGCCGAGCGCGATCCTCGCTGCCGTTCGCCGTAGACGTCACTAGAGCCACCCCCTCGCCCATCCGACAAGCCCAATAGCTCCGCCTCGTCGCCCTGGACGTCTCCGCTGACCCACGCGACTCCAAACGGCCCGAACGCCGTCTTCGCCCTCGTCTTCAACCTCGGGCACCCGAGCCGTCTCCAGTCGATTCGCCTCCGCCAGGACCTCCCCGAGCTCGCTGACCCCCTCTTCGACCCCGCTGTGAGCTCCTCTTCCTCTTCCCCTAGCTCCCGTGCTTGTTTGGCCTCTGTAGTCGCCACTTCCACCGCACCCGAAAGCTCCCCGCCGCCGGCCATGGCGCTGTCGTGGCTAGAGCCACAGTGGCTCGAAGCCAAGCTCACCGTTGTGCTCAGCGCAGCACCAGGAGCCCGTAGCCACCACCAGCTCCTTCTCCCGTGCACCGTAGCGTCGAACCCAACCCCGTCCGAACTCCGGCCGACGCTGTCGAGCTCGCCGGCATCGTTTCCGGCGTCCCCGTGTCCAACCACTTGCACCACTGGATGCGGCAGCTCCCCAGCTACGCGTAGCACGTCTCCACCGGCGATTTGGTCACCGGAGGACCAAATCCGAAGCTCTCCGCTGTCTCGGCCTCGCCGGCAACTCAACGCCGGCGGGATTAGCCCCGCTGACCAGGGGTTTGACCCCAGTTTGACTCCATCTGAGACACTGACATGTGGGGCCGGCTTCTAACTAATTTATATTAGTTTAAATTAGAGCTAATCACTCTGTTAGAGGTTAATGACGCCGTTAACTACCCCTCTCTCACTGACATGTGGGCCCAGAGCCTAACTAACCCATTAGTGCTAACTAAACACTAACCAACTCTTTTAGTTAGCTGAGAGACTGACAGAAGGGGCCCACCAGTCAGGTTTGACCTGGGCTGGCGCCTTTGACCCGCTGACGTCACAGTGACACAGTGTTGATGCATTAATTCAATTTCTGGATTTATTCTTTAATAGGAAATTCCAGAAAATAATCAAAACTTCTAAAAATCATAGAAAATCAACCATAGCTCCAAATGCAAAGATTTATATTTGAAAAATGATCAGAAAAATTCAATCTATCCATCTGTAATGGTTTCATGCATGACAAAACAAGTTAACCTTGCTGTTTAAGAAGAATGAGGTAATGCACTAATAAAGCCATGTTTAATAAGCTAATAACTGAATCTTTGACTCAAACGAGTTCATCCCTGTCTGTTTTAGCTTGCATTAGGCCAAGACACCTTCATCTTGCCATGTCATAGCATGCATCATATTGTTGCATATTGCCATGTGTTGATTATGTTTCGGTGTGTCTTTCGTGGTAGGTTCTGCCTCCGAGGATAACCCCGAGTATCCGTCTGAAGGGCAGTACCCTACTACCACTACAACAGGCAAGCAACCCATTGATCATTCCGATACAAAACCATGTTCTCGCTTCTGCTCTTGTTTACTGCATTAAGACAACGCGATTCAAACTGCTGTGTGTTACGGTAGTTGAACCCTTATCCTTTGCATGACCTATCATTGCCACAGTAACTAGATGAAACCCACTAGCATGTGTAGGAGTTGATTGAGCCATGTATGTGATTCCTAGCTTGCTATGCCTACTATGCTTAGAGTTGTGTCAGGTCTGGTTCATCTGGGTGATGGGCTAGAGTGATATGACATGTCGGTAATGTGAGGAATGTGTTGAACATGTTTTGGTAAAGGTATCGATGAGAGGCCATGTAGGAGTACATGGTGGGTTGTTTCATTGAGACCGTCCATAAGAACTGAGATCTGTATGCGTGATTTAAGATTCAGCTACTACCACACATTGGACCCTGAAATATGATCCCGCTCAACTTACTGACCCCTCTCGCCCTCTGTCCAGGAGTTGCAACTAGTTTCTGGTGTTTGTAGGATATGTGTTGGCGGCCGTGCGTAGCGCTGACCCTAGGGGTGGGCTATGATGCGGTAGATACACTGTGGCCGGGTATGCCGGGCGCCCGTTTGGCGTCTCGGGACCCTGTACACATGGTTTGGGGCCGTTGAGGACACCCCGGCCGGATTTCCTTACGGATGGAACCTGAATAGGCGATAAAACTGGACTAGAGACTTGTGAGGTTAGTCAGGTCGTGGTCTACACCCACATCGGTTTTCGCTTGAAGTCTGCCGAGCACATGTCGTGTGCAGACGCTAAGTGGTGGAAACATGTGTGACGAAGTACACCCCTGCAGGGTATAAAACTATTCAAATAGCCGTGTCCGTGGTAAAGGACTACTTGGTTGCCTATACAGTTCATAGAGAAGTTAATGGATACTACTAAAAGACTCAAGATAAGTGTGAGTACCAAGGATGGCCCTCTCGTAGGATGACGAGGGAGGATCCTCGGTGGAGTATTGTGTTGGTGAGTAGTGGACTCGTGTGCAAAAACTATTTTACTGGTGGAGTTCCGTAGGATAGCTTAGCCAAGAGTGAAAGCTGGCTTGCTGCAATAACCCCACCACCTTCTTGAGAATAAGCATGTATAGTAGGTTCTGTTGTAAGACTTGCTGAGTACCCTTGTACTCATGTTTGCTTAATTACTATTTTCAGACGACAACACCGCCCCCTCCGATGGGTTCTACGTAGACCTTGACGTCGACGAGTGACTAGCCACCCATGTGGTGATCCTGGCCATGGAGGGCCCTATGTAGATAGACAGGCTTTGAGAAGCCTTCTTTCTTTCTAGTGTCTGTACTCAGACTAGTTGCTTCCGCATGTGCTTGTATGATTGTATGACTTCAGTGTCGGGTCATGTGACCCCTATCTGTATGAACATGTTATGTATGGCTCTCCGGAGCCTTTAAATAAAGTACTTGAGTTGTAGAGTTTTGTTGTGATGCCATGTTGTATGTACTCATATCGGGCATATTGTGTGTATGATTGAAATGCTTGGTATGAGTGGGATCCGACAATCTAGTTGTTTATCCTTGGCAGCCTTTCTTATGGGGAAATGTAGTCTAGTGTTCCTCGAGCCATAGTAGTCCGCTACAGCCCGGTTCACCGGAGTCCTGCTAGCCCAGCACTACTGTTCAGGACACTTGACTGGCCGGCATGTGTTTCACTTCGTTCCTATGTCTGTCCCTTCGGGGAAATGTCACGCGGTGACTTCCGGAGTCCTGCCTAGCCTACTACAGCCCGGGTTCCCCGGAGTCCTGTTAGCCCAGTGCTACAGCCCAGAATCACTCGCTGATGACCGACATGCTCGATGTGATTCATGTATGCCTGTCTCCATAGGTCTGTGCCGCTTTGGGTTCACGACTAGCCATGTCGGCCCGGGTTCTCTGTCATATGGATGCTAGCGACACTATCATATACGTGAGCCAAAAGGCGCAAACGGTCCCGGGCCATGGTAAGGCGACACCCGTGGGATACCGTGCGTGAGGCCGCAAAGTGATATGAGGTGTTACCGGCTAGATCGATGTGGCTTGGAATCGGGGTCCTGACACTAGCGCAAAGGCTTCTTCGGCTTGACATCGTCGGCGCTCTTGAGAGTCAGTGTCTCGAAGTGGATTAAGGTTTTCTTGACGGTCGGTCCGCGCGGCTCGACGAAGATTGTTTGATGTCGTTGTACTTGAGCCGGAGAGGGTAAAGTCGGAATGGTGACTTGAACGGCTCCTTCTTGAAGTGGAAGAAGAACGGTGGAGCAACAAAGCGTGAATGTCGTCCATCCTTGCATCATTCTCTTGCTTGTGATCATCGAGCTTGTGGTCGAAGTAGTCCCTTGTACGTTGCTCGGAAAGTCGCAAGTCGACGGCAAGGTTGTCGATGCGTTCACTCATAGCTTGTTGCTCTTGATGCAAAGCACGTTGTGCACCAAAGAGGTTACTCTTGGTGACGAAGGAGTTCATGTCGTTGTCTTGCTCCATGAAGAGTGGGTTGGTAGAAGTACTTGGCCTATCCATCATTCCAAGAAGAATGTGAGTGGTAGAAAGAGAAGAACGAATACCAAATGTACCTTGACCGAAGTTGAATGTGAATCGATGATCACTCCAATGTAGGACAAGGAAATAGCCCAATTGGTATTCTCGGCGGTTTCTCACACCTACATAAGTAAAAGCTTATGGTGGAGCTTGGTTAGGATGGTGGCACAATTTTTAATGTGAATGTAAGTAAGATTCAATAATGTTGGAAAAGATTCGCAAGATGCAATGTAACAAGTAGACCAAGCATATACGGTACACGGAAACACACGCGCAAATAGATAAGTGGGGTTGTGCAACCAAGGGTGAGCCAAAATGTGGAATCCACAAAAAATGCTCTTGTTGCACAACACTAGAGAGACGCTAGCACGATTGCACGATAGGCGGATACAAGAACTTGTGCACAAACTACTTAGCAAAATTGCAACGACTTCTATCCCAAATATGTTCTATGCAAGGTGTTGCTATGATATGATCAAAGATGATCGAGTATGACAATCTTAATGTTGTATGATGCTATGGTTCTTGCTTAAAAGGTCTTTGCTTATCTTTCCTCTTTGCTTAAAATCTTGGTTGGCTCTTTGATGTTTGAGCTCTTTTCTCATGCAATGCTTGACGAACCAAAATAGCAAGTGAGTATGCGATGACAACTTTGTGACACAAGAGATGATACCAATATAGGCAACAATGATGTATGTATGTATGCTATGGGAAGTATGATCACTAATGTGCACAAGTCTCGTTGCCGGCAATACTCAATGGCTAGTCTCGATGGGTAAGCAACGCAAAGGAGTAAGGCTATGATGGCTATCAATGTGATGGCAAGAGTGATATGTCCAATACCAAGATGAGGTTACCTGTCTTGCTTCCGGTATGGTGTCAAAATGGTGGCACTAATACCAAGTTGTAGTCGAGGTGGTCGTTGTTGATGACGCATCCGTGGCGAAGATGAGCGGCGGTGATGTCGATGTCGAACCGTACCTAGATAGCCGAAACACAAAAGGATACGACGCCGCAACTCAAATTCTCAAAACCAAGTGCGAGCAAAATCGTCGGAGTAGGTAGCGGGTAAGTGGTGGTATGGGTTGGGATATTGGCAATGTTTGCGGAAGTCGGTGGTGGTGTAGCGGATGATGTGGTGGAAGCCGAAACAAAATTTGAGCGAAATCAGTTTTAGAGTAGCGGTCGTCCGGAAATGGACGGATGTTCGATCGCCGGACATCCGGTAGGGTCGGAAAACCGCTATTTTCAGCTCGGTGTAGAGGTTCCGGTCGTCCGGTAATGGTCGGACGTCCGGTGGTTCCTGGGTCGCCGGACGTCCGGTAAGTTGCGGTCGTCCGGTGGGTCGGGGTCAACGCGAAATTGCTAGGGTTTCATGGATTTTGGATGGATTTTGAGGTGGAGATGGTGGGGGAAGGCTAGATCCACTTGCAACACAACAAATTCACAGATCAAAACCAACAAAACATCATCAAAACTCACAAAACACAAGAAAAAAATTTGGGGCTATTTTTGTGGGGATTTTCGGATTAGGACGAAAAACAACAAAATCAAGCTAGAAAAAGAAGAGGGGGCTCCGAAATCGTGATCAACCTTGCTCTAGATACCAAGATGATGTAGGGTAGAGACCCTAATCGCCCGATCTTTCACGAAAGGAGCGGATCCCGGGGAAAACATGAAGAACACGGGGAAGAACGGAAGGAAAACACAAGAAGAAATCACTAAACCGACACGAATAAGTCACACATGGGCTAGATCCTCGAGTACATAGAACGATACACGAATCCACGGACAACTAGGGACGATACACGGTAACCGGTTCTTCTCCGTGAGGAGGTCTTGAATCCAAGGTGGATCTTCTCCATAGAGGGGCCGCGGTCTATCTCGTGGAGTAGATCCGATATGGATGAGCAATGCTCTATCTCTAAAATGAGCTAAACCAATGCTAACCCTAGAAAGGAGGTGGGAGAGGTCTATTTATAGTCTAAGTGCAAATGGGGGCGAAAGTAGGGGTACATGGGCCTCGGGCCCGAATCTGGACGCAGCCAGGTACAGGATGTCCGCTGGGGACCGGTCGTCCGGTGTCTCAGGAGCTGCCGGATGTCCGGTGTCCTCCGGTCGTCCGCTGGTTCTGCTCTGTGATGGGGGTGCCAGACGTCCGGTAGCTCCGGACTTCTGCTGATGTTGGCTCGGGTGCTGGTGCGCCGGTCGTCCAGTCCGGACCAGGCGTCCGCTTGTTTGCTTGGGGTGCAGGGGCACCGGTCGTCCGGTCTGGGCCGGACGTCCGCTCGCTGGGGTTCGGTTGAGGCTTCAGGCGCCGGACGTCCGGTGGCTGGGACTTTTCCTTCAGCCCTCCTTCTTCTCCGTCTTCTCGTCCATCTTCCTCTTCTTCTTGTCCTTGCTCCTTAGCTTCTCAATGGTGTCTGTGTATGCACAAAGTGTCCATATGAGGTAGTAGCCATGCTCCATGTTCATCGGAGTGGAATTGTGAGAGGAGAGATGTCACCTCGGTTTCAAGAGCTCTTGCACGTGATCGAGTCATGGGTCCACTAGGCACTTGATGAGACGATGGTAGGTCCATGGGGATGACCTCGGGATGCTCCGCATCATTCCTCCTCGGTATGGTGACTCCACTGAACCTTGCAAAACTTAATAACCTTGATGCGAGTAACTCAGTTGGTGAACTCGAGAATCTTGATGGGTTTCTCCTCATAAGTCAGGTCACTCTCCAACCGAATTGCTTCTAGGGCACCGTATCTCTCATAGGAATATTGGCCATCTCTGCATGGCACTTCTTCAACTGGGAAACGTGAAACACATCATGAACTCCTGACAAACGTTCAGGTAATTCCAACTTGTAGGCAACTTCACCCATATGTTCCAAGACTCTGTATGGTCCCACAAATCGTGGCGCCAACTTTCCTTTGACTCCAAACCGTTTAACTCATCGAAGTGGAGACACACGAATATATGCTATGTCTTCGACTTCATAGGTTACCTCCTTGCGTTTAGTATCGGCATAACTCTTCTGCCTAGACTAGGCTATCTTGAGTCTATCATGAATCAACTTGACCTTCTCCTCAGACTCTCTGATTAAATCTGGTCTGAACAATTGGCGGTCACCAACTTCATCCCACGTCAATGGTGTACTGCACCTCCTTCCATATAAAGCTTCAAAAGGGGCCATCTTCAAACTAGCTTGGTATCTATTGTTATACGAGAACTCAACGTAAGGCAAATTATCATCCCAACTAGATCCATAATCTAGCGCACAAGCTCTCAACATGTCCTCCAGAATCTGATTGACTCTCTCGGTCTGCCCATCTGTCTGCGGATGAAAGGCTGTACTGAACTCTAGCCTGGTACCCAAAGTTTGGTGTAACTGATTCCAAAACTTCGAAGTAAACCGTGTTCCCCTATCTGATACTATGGTCCTCGGAAGTCCATGCAGACATACGATCCTGGTCATATTTATCTTGGCCAACTTAGCACTCGTATAAGTGGTTTTCACGGGGATGAAGTTAGCCACTTTGGTCAAGCAATCAACTACAACCCAAATGGAGTCATATCCTGAACGAGTCCTGGGTAATCCGATGATGAAATTCATGCCAAGCTTATCCCACTTCCATTCGGGTATCGGCAAGGGCTGAAGTAATCCTGTTGGTTTCTGATGCTCTACCTTAACTCTCTGACACATGTCACATACTGCTACATACTCGGCAATATTATTCTTCATACCTGTCCACCAGAAACATTCCTTCAAATCCAGATACATCTTAGTGTTGCCTGGGTGAATCGAGTAAGGCGAATCATGAGCCTCCTGAAGAATTAACTTCCTGATCTCTGGGTCATTGGGCACATAGATGCGATCTTGAAACCATAAAGTTCCATGTTCATCCTCATGAAAAGCTTTAGCCTTTCCTTTACTCATCTTTTCTTTTATCTCTGCAATTTCCTTATCAATCTTCTAGGCTTATCATATTTTCCCCAACAAAGTGGAATGAACTTCCAACGCTGCAACAAAACATCTTGGAACTATCTCCAAGCGAAGTTCTCGGAGATCATCGGCTAACTCCTGAGGTAATCCTCCGGTTATGAGAGTATTTACATTACCCTTGCGGCTCAAAGCATCTCCCACAACATGGGCCTTTCTTGGATGATAATGTAGTTTCATGTCATAATCCTTTATGAGCTCCAACCCATCTCCTCTGCCTGAGGTTCAACTCCTTCTGCGTGAAAATGTACTTCAAACTTTTATGATCCGTGTAAACATCACAACGATTTCCGATAAGAAAATGTCTCCAGGTCTTGAGCGCATGCACTATGGCTGCTAAATCCAAATCATGTGTGGCATAATTCAACTCATGAGGTCGAAGCTGACATGAGGCATATGAAACAACTCTTCCTTCTTGCATAAGAACGCCTCCAAGCCCCTGTCGTGAAGCGTTGCAATATACTTGGAAATCCTTGCCTATATTCGGAAGAATTAGTACTGGGGCTGTAACCAAACGTTTCTTCAATTCCTGAAAACAGGCCTCACAATCCTCTATCCATTTGAATTTGGTGTCCTTCTTTAATAACTCCGTCATGGGCTTCACAATCTTGGAAAAATTCTCAACGAATCTCTGGTAATATGCTGCGAGTCCAAGGAAACCGCGTATCTCTCCCTCTGAGGTGGGTGCCATCCATTCGGTGACGGATTGTACCTTGGAGGGGTATACTGTTATACCTTCTCCTGATATAACATGTCCGAGGAATCCGACTTCCTTCAACCAAAACTCACATTTGCTGAACTTGGCATATAGCTGAGGTTCCTTGAGCTTCTCGAGAACCAAGCACAAATGTTCCTTGTGTTCTTATCCATTCTTCGAGTACACCAATATATCATCAATGAACACCACAACAAACTTATCCAAGAACTCCATGAACACCTTATTCATCATACACATAAAGTAGGCAGGGGCGTTATGTTGCAAATATGCCCTAGAGGCAATAATAAATTGATTATTATTATATTTCCTTGTTCATGATAATCGTTTATTATCCATGCTAGAATTGTTTTGATAGGAAACTCAGATACATGTGTGGATACATAGACAACACCATGTCCCTAGTAAGCCTCTAGTTGACTAGCTCGTTGATCAATAGATGGTTACGGTTTCCTGACCATGGACATTGGATGTCATTGATAACGGGATCACATCATTAGGAGAATGATGTGATGGACAAAGACCCAATCCTAAGCCTAGCACAAGATCATGTAGTTCGTATGCTAAAGCTTTTTCTAATGTCAAGTATCATTTCCTTAGACCATGAGATTGTGCAACTCCCGGATACCGTAGGAATACTTTGGGTGTGCCAAACGTCACAACGTAACTGGGTGGCTATAAAGGTACACTACAGGTATCTCTGAAAGTGGCTGTTGGGTTGGCACGAATCGAGACTGGGATTTGTCACTCCGTGTGACGGAGAGGTATCTCTGGGCCCACTCAGTAGGACATCATCATAATGTGCACAATGTGATCAAGGAGTTGATCACGGGATGATGTGTTACGGAAGAGAATAAAGAGACTTGGCCGGTAACGAGATTGAACAAGGTATCGGGATACCGACGATCGAATCTCGGGCAAGTATCGTACCGCTAGACAAAAGGGGAAATTGTATACGGATTGATCAATCCTCGACAATCGTGGTTCATACGATGAGATCATCGTGGACATGTGGGAACCAACATGGGTATCCAGATCCCGCTGTTGGTTTATTGACCGGAGAGACATCTCGGTCATGTCTGCAATGTCTTCCCGAACCCGTTAGGGTCTACACACTTAAGGTTCGTGACGCTAGGGTGTAGGGATATGTAATATACAGATAACCCTGTTGTTCGGAGTCCCGGATGAGATCCCGGAACGTCACGAGGAGTTCCGGAATGGTCCGGAGTTAAAGAATTATATATAGGAAGTGCTATTTCGGGCATCGGGACAAGTTTCGGGGTCACCGGTATTGTACCGGGACCACCGGAAGGGTCCCTGGGGTCCACCGGGTGGGGCCACCTGCCTGGGGGGCCACATGGGCTGTAGGGGTGCGCCTTGGCCTATATGGGCCAAGGGCACCAGCCCCAAGAGGCCCATGCGCCAAGAGATCAAGAAAGGAAGAGTCCCAAAGGGGGAAGGCTACCTCCTAGGTGCCTTGGGGAGGAGGGATTCCTCCCCCTTGGCCCGCACCCCCCCTAGGAGATTGGATCTCCTAGGGCCCGGCCCCCCCTTTGGAATCCTATATATTAGTGGGGGAAGGAGGGCCTCTCACACCACGCCTTTGGTGCCTCCCTCTCCTCTCCACACATCCTCCTTCCTCATAGTGCTTGTGAAGCCCTGCCGGAGTACTGCAGCTCTCACCAACCACGCCGTCATGCTGCTGGATTGGAGCCATTCTCCATCAACCTCTCCTTCCCCCTTGCTGGATCAAGAAGACGTCAGGAGACGTCCGTTCGGCACTAGGATCATCGGTGATTTGGATCACGACGAGTACGACTCCATCAACCCCGTTCTCTTGAACGCTTCCGCGCGCGATCTACAAGGGTATGTAGATCCACTCCTCCCTCGTTGCTAGATGACTCCATAGATAGATCTTGGTGACACATAGGAAAATTTTGAATTTATCTACGTTCCCCAACAGTGGTATCAGAGCTAGGTCTATGCATAGTTTCTATGCACGAGTAGAACACAAAGTAGTTGTGGGTGTTGATTTGTTCAATATGCTTACCGTTACTAGTCCAATCTTGATTCGGTGGCATTGTGGGATGAAGCGGCCCGGACCGACCTTACACGTACTCTTACGTGAGACTGGTTCCACCGACTGACATGCACTAGTTGCATAAGGTGGCTAGCGGGTGTCTGTCTCTCCCACTTTAGTCGGATCGGATTCGATGAAAAGGGTCCTTATGAAGGGTAAATAGCAATTGGCATATCACGTTGTTGGTTTTTGCGTAGGTAAGAAACGTTCTTGCTAGAAACCCATAGCAGCCACGTAAAACATGCAAACAATTAGAGGACGTCTAACTTGTTTTTGCAGGGTATGCTATGTGATGTGATATGGCCAAAAGGATGTGATGAATGATATATGTGATGTATGAGATTGATCATGTTCTTGTAATAGGAATCACGACTTGCATGTCGATGAATATGACAACCGGCAGGAGCCATAGGAGTTGTCTTAATTTATTTATGACCTGCGTGTCAACATAAACGTCATGTAATTACTTTACTTTATTGCTAACCGTTAGCTGTAGTAGTAGAAGTAATAGTTGGCGAGGACAACTTCATGAGACACGATGAATGAGATCATGATGATGGAGATCATGGTGTCATGCCGGTGAGATGATGATCATGGAGCCCCGAAGATGAAGATCAAAAGGAGCAATATGATATTGGCCATATCATGTCACTATTTGATTGCATGTGATGTTTATCATGTTTATGCATCTTATTTACTTAGAACACGGTAGTAAATAAGATGATCCCTCTTAAAATTTCAAGAAAGTGTTCCCCCTAACTGTGCACCGTTGCGACAGTTCGTTGTTTCAAGCACCACGTGATGATCGGGTGTTTGATCTTAACGTTCACATACAACGGGTGTAAGAAAGATTTACACACGCGAAACACTTAGGTTGACTTGACGAGCCTAGCATGTGTACAGACATGGCCTCGGAACACAAGAAGACCGAAAGGTCGAGCATGAGTCGTATAGAAGATACGATCAACATGAAGATGTTCACCGATGTTGACTAGTCCGTCTCACGTGATGATCGGACACGGCCTAGTTGACTCGGATCATGTAATCACTTAGATGACTAGAGGGATGTCTATCTGAGTGGGAGTTCATAAGATGAACTTAATTATCCTGACCATAGTCAAAAGGTCTTCGCAAATTATGTCAAGCTCGCACTTTAGTTCTACTGTTTAGTATGTTCCTAGAGAAAATTAGTTAGAAACTTGATAGTAGCAATTATGCGGACTAGGTCCGTAAACTGAGGATAGTCCTCATTGCTTCATAAAAGGCTTATGTCCTTAATGCACCGCTCAGTGTGCTGAACCTCGAACGTCGTCTGTGGATGTTGCAAACATCTGACATACACGTTTTGATAAATACGTGATAGTTCAGTTAAACAGTTTAGAGTTGAGGCATCGAAGACGTTTTCAAACGTCGCGAAACATATGAGATGTTTCGAGGGCTGAAATTGGGATTTCAGGCTCGTGCCCACGTCAAGAGGTATAAGACCTCCGACGATTTTCTTAACCTACAAACTAATGGAGAAAAGCTCAATTGTTGAGCATGTGCTCAGATTGTCTGAGTACAACAATCATTTGAATCGAGTGGGAGTTGATCTTCCAGATGAGATAGTGATGTTTCTCCGAAGTCATTACCACCAAGCTGCTAGAGCTTCGTGATGAACTATGATATATCAGGGACATATATGATGATCCTTGAGATATTCGCGATGTTTGACACCACAAAAGTAGAAATCAAGAAGGAGCATCAATTGTTGATGGTTGGTGAAACCACTAGTTTCAAGAAGGGCAAGGGCAAAAAGGGATGCTTCATGAAATGGCAAATCAGCTGCGTTGCTCTAGTGAAGAAACCCAAGGTTGAACCCAAACCCGAGACTAAGTGCTTCTGAATAAAGGGAACAGCCACTGGAGCAGAATTACCCTAGATACTTGGTAGATAAGAAGGCTGGCAAGGTCGATAGAAGTATATTGGATACACATTATGTTAATGTGTACTTTACTAGTACTCCTAGTAGCACCAGGGTATTAGATACCGGTTCGGTTGCTAAGTGTTAGTAACTCGAAATAAAAGCTACGGAATAAACGGAGACTAGCTAAAGGTGAGATGACGATATGTGTTGGAAGTATTTCCAAGGTTGATCAAATATCGTACGCTCCCTCTACCATTGAGATTGGTGTTTGCGTTGAGCATAGACATGATTGGATTATGTCTATCGCAATACGGTTATTCATTTAAGGAGAATAATGGTTACTCTGTTTATTTGAATAATACCTTCAATGGTCTTACGCCTAAAATGAATGGTTTATTGAATCTCGATCGTAGTGATACACATGTTCATGCCAAAAGATATAGGATAGTAATGATAGTACCACCTACTTGTGGCACTGCCACTTAAGTCATATCGGTATAAAACGCATGAAGAAGCTCCATGTTGATGGATCTTTGGACTCACTCATTTTTGAAAAGTTTGAGACATGCGAACCATGTCTATTGGTGTATATGCATGAAGAAACTCCATGCAAATGGACCGTTTGGACTCACTTGATTTTGAATCACTTGAGACATGCAAATCATACCACATGGGCAAGATGACTGAAAGCCTCGTTTTCAGTGAAATGGAACTAGAAAGCAACTTGTTGGAAGTAATACATTTTGATGTGTGTAGTCCAATAAGTGCTGAGGCATGTAGTGGATATCGTTATGTTCGTACTTCACAGATGATTTGAGTAGATGTTGAGTATATTTACTTGATGAATCACGAGTCTGAATTATTGAAAGGTTCAAGTAATTTCAGGGTGAAGTTTAAAGATCGTCGTGACAAGAGGATAAAATATCTATGATATGATCATAGAGATGAATATCTGAATTACGAGTTTGGCACAGAATTAAGACATTGTGGAAATTGTTTCACAACTAATACAGCCTGGAACACCATAGTGTGATGGTGTGTCCGAACATCATAACTGCACCCTATTGATGCATACCATGATATCTCTTATCGAATTACCACGATAGTTTATGGGTTAGGCATTAAAGACAACCGCATTCACTTTAAATAGGGCATCACGTAATTCTGATGGGATGACACCGTATGAACTATGGTTTAGAGAAACCTAAGCTGTCATTTCTTAAAAGTTTGGGGCTGCGACGCTTATGTGAAAAAAGTTTCAGGCTGATAAGCTCGAACCCAAAGCGGATAAATGCATCTTCATAGGACACCCAAAACAGTTGGGTATACCTCCTGTCTCAGATCCGAAAGCAATAAGGGATTGTTTCTAGAATCGGGTCCTTTCTCGAGGAAAAGTTTCTCTCGAAAGAATTGAGTGGGAGGATGGTGGAGACTTGATGAGGTTATTGAACCGTCTCTTCAACTAGTGTGTGGCAGGGCACAAGAGTTGTTCCTGTGGCACCTACACCAATTGAAGTGGAAGCTTATGATAGCGATCATGAAACTTCAGATCAAGTCACTACCAAACCTCATGGGATGACAAGGATGCGTACTACTTCAGAGTGGTACGTAATCCTGTCTTGGAAGTCATGTTGCTAGACAACAATGAACCTACGAGCTATGGAGAAGCGATGGTGGGCCTGGATTCCAAAATGGCTCGAGGCCATATAATCCGAGAGAGGATCCATATATGAAAACAAAGTGTAGACTTTGGGAGAACTACTTGATGGTCGTAAGGCTGTTAGGTACATATGGATTTTAAAAGGAAGACGGACAATGATGGTAGGTATCACCATTAAGAAAGCTCGACTTGTCGTTAAGATGTTTTCCGACAAGTTCAAGGAGTTGACTGCGATGAGACTTTCTCACTCGTAGCGATGCTAAGAGTCTGTTGGAATTATATTAGCGATTACTGCATTATTTATGAAATCTTGCAGATAGGATGTCAAAACATTGTTTCCTCGACGATTTTTTGAGGAAAGGTTGTATGTGATACAACCGGAAGGTTTTGTTAATCCTGAAAGATGCTAATAAGTATGCAAAGCTCCAGCAATCCTTCTAAGGACTGGAGTAAGCATCTCGGAGTTGGAATGTATGCTTTGATAAGATGATCAAAGTTTTGGGTGTATACAAAGTTTATGAGAAACTTGTATTTCCAAAGAAGTGAGTGGGAGCACTATAGAATTTCTGATAAATATATGTTGACATATTGTTGATCAGAAATGACGTAGAATTTCTGGAAATCATATAGGGTTATTTGGAAAGTGTTTTTCAATGGAAAGCCTGGATTAAGCTACTTAAACATTGAGCATCAAGATCTATAAGGATAGATCAAAACGCTTAATGGTACTTTCAAATGAGCACATACCTTGACATGATCTTGAAGGTGTTCAAGATGGACCAGTCAAAGAAGGAGTTCTTGCCTGAGTTGTAAAGTATGAAGTTAAGACTTAAAGCTCAACCACGGCAGAAGAAAGAGGAAGGACGAAGGTCGTCCCCTATGCTTTTGTCATAGGCTCTATACGGTATGCCATGCTATGTACCGCACCTGAAATGTGCCTTGCCATGAGTCAGTCAAGGGGTACAAGAGTGATCCAAGAATGGATCACAAGACAGCGGTCAAAGTTATCCTTAGTAACTAGTGGACTAAGGAATTTTCTCGATTATGGAGGTGGTAAAAGAGTTCGTCGTAAAGGGTTACGTCGATGCAAGCTTAACACCTATCCGGATAGCTCTGAGTAGAGATACCGGATACGTATAATGGAGCAACAATTTAGAATAGCTCCAAGTAGAACAGTTATTTGGAATAGCTCCAAATGTAGCGTAGTAGTTGCATCTACAAGATGACATAGAAATTTGCGAAGTACATACGGATCTGAAAGATTCAGACCCGTTGACTATAACATCTCTCACAAGCATAACATGATCAAACCCAGAACTCATCGAGTGTTAATCACATGGTAATGTGAACTAGATTATTGACTCTAGTAAACTCTTTGGGTGTTAGTCACATGGGGATGTGGGCAATAGTGTATTTCTTATTATTATATGACCTTGATTGTTAATCACATATCGATGTGAACTGGATTATTGACTCTAGTGCAAGTGGGAGACTGTTGGAAATATGCCCTAGAGGCAATAATAAATTAGTTATTATTATATTTCCTTGTTCATGATAATCGTTTATTATCCATGCTAGAATTGTATTGATAGGAAACTCAGATACATGTGTGGATACATAGACAACACCATGTCCCTAGTAAGCCTCTAGTTGACTAGCTCGTTGATCAATAGATGGTTACGGTTTCCTGACCATGGACATTGGATGTCATTGATAACGGGATCACATCATTAGGAGAATGATGTGATGGACAAGACCCAATCCTAAGCCTAGCACAAGATCATGTAGTTCGTATGCTAAAGCTTTTCTAATGTCAAGTATCATTTCCTTAGACCATGAGATTGTGCAACTCCCGGATACCGTAGGAGTGCTTTGGGTGTGCCAAACGTCACAACGTAACTGGGTGGCTATAAAGGTACACTACAGGTATCTCCGAAAGTGTCTGTTGGGTTGGCGCGAATCGAGACTGGGATTTGTCACTCCGTGTAAACGGAGAGGTATCTCTGGGCCCACTCGGTAGGACATCATCATAATGTGCACAATGTGACCAAGGAGTTGATCACGGGATGATGTGTTACAGAACGAGTAAAGAGACTTGCCGGTAACAAGATTGAACAAGGTATCGGGATACCGACGATCGAATCTCGGGCAAGTATCGTACCGCTAGACAAAGGGAATTGTATACGGGATTGATTAAGTCCTTGACATCGTGGTTCATCCGATGAGATCATCGTGGAACATGTGGGAGCCAACATGGGTATCCAGATCCCGCTGTTGGCTATTGACCGGAGAACGTTCTCGGTCATGTCTGCATGTCTCCCGAACCCGTAGGGTCTACACACTTAAGGTTCGGTGACGCTAGGGTTGTAGGGATATGTATATACAGTAACCCGAATGTTGTTCGGAGTCCCGGATGAGATCCCGGACGTCACGAGGAGTTACGGAATGGTCCGGAGGTAAAGAATTATATATAGGAAGTGCTATTTCGGGCATCGGGACAAGTTTCGGGGTCACCGGTATTGTACCGGGACCACCGGAAGGGTCCCGGGGGTCCACCGGGTGGGGCCACCTGCCCTGGGGGGCCACATGGGCTGTAGGGGGTGCGCCTTGGCCTATATGGGCCAAGGGCACCAGTCCCAAGAGGCCCATGCGCCTAGGGTACAAGGAAGGGAAGAGTCCCAAAGGGGCAAGGCACCTCCTAGGTGCCTTGGGGAGGAGGGATTCCTCCCTTGGCCGCACCCCCCTAGGAGATTGGATCTCCTAGGGCCGCCCCCCCCTTGGACTCCCTATATATAGTGGGGGAAGGAGGGCCTCTCACACCACGCCTTTGGTGCCTCCCTCTCCCTCTCCAACACATCCTCCTCCTCCATAGTGCTTGGCGAAGCCCTGCCGGAGTACTGCAGCTCCACCACCACCACGCCGTCGTGTTGCTGTTGGAGCCATCCTCCATCAACCTCTCCTTCCCCCTTGCTGGATCAAGAAGGAGGAGACGTTGCTGCTCCGTACGTGTGTTGAACGCGGAGGTGCCGTCCGTTCGGCGCTAGGATCATCGGTGATTTGGATCACGACGAGTACAACTCCATCAACCCCGTTCTCTTGAA
The DNA here is from genome assembly GCF_003073215.2 of Triticum urartu. Taxonomy (NCBI): domain Eukaryota; kingdom Viridiplantae; phylum Streptophyta; class Magnoliopsida; order Poales; family Poaceae; genus Triticum; species Triticum urartu. The sequence goes on along the minus strand of NC_053023.1, from coordinate 330,390,961 downwards.
CGCTTCCGCGCGCGATCTACAATGGTATGTAGATCCACTCCTCCCTCGTTGCTAGATGACTCCATAGATAGATCTTGGTGACACGTAGGAAAATTTTGAATTTATGCTACGTTCCCCAACACGTTAGTCAAACCAAAAGACATGGGCGTGTACTCATTGTGACGCCCCTGATTCGACCGTACACTAATCACACATGCAAATGTGTACGATCAAGATCGGGGACTCACGGGAAGATATCACAACACAACTGTAGACACCGACTAAAATAATACAAGCTTCATATTACAAGCCAGGAGCCTCGAGGGCTCGAATACACAAGAGTCAGGGGAAGCAATAATATCATAGTACAAACATAATTTAAACAAGTTTGCCTTAAGAAGGCTAGCACAAAAGTAGCAACGATCGAAAAGGCAAGGCCTCCTGCCTGGGACCTCCTAACCACTCTTCATAGTCGAACTCCACGTAGAATCATCCTCGGGATCCTCTAGCTCCTGGACTCCATCATATGATCGCAATAACTGGGAAGGGGGGGGGATAGCAAAGCAACCGTGAGTACTCATCCAAAGAACTCACAAGCAAGGATCTACACTACATATTCATTGGTATCAATGAAATGGGTAGTATCTTTGGACTGAACTGCAGAATGCCAGAATAAGAGGGGGATAGCTAGTCCTATCAAAGACTACGCTTCTGGCAGCCTCCATCTTGAAGCAGTAGAAGAGAGTAGATGGTAAGTTAACCAGGAATCATCGCATAGCATAATCCTACCCGGCGATCCTCTCCTCGTCGCCATGTGAGAGAGTGATCACCGGATTGTATCTGGCAATTGAAAGGGTGTGTTTTATTAAGTATCCAGTTCTAGTTGTCATAAGGCGAGGTACAACTCTGGGTCATCCTTTTACCGAGGAACACGGCTATTCGAATAGATAAACTTCCCTGGAGGGGTGCACCACATTTCCCAACATGCTCGATCCTTTTTGGCTAGACACACTTTCCTGGGTCATGCCTAACCTCGTAAGATCAACACGTCGCAGCCCTACATAGGCACAACAGAGAGGTCAACACGCCAGTCTAAATCCTATGCACAGGGGTCTAGGCGCATCACCCATTGCACACATGCACGTTGCGTACGCGGCCGGTGACCATACCTAGCAACCTCCATTACAAAGGAAGTTGCGTTACGCGGTCCAACCCGGCGCGTGCTGCTCGGTCGCTGACGTCAAGAAGGCTTTGACTGATACCACGACATCGACTGCCCATAACTGTTCCCGCATAGTTGGTTAGTGCGTATAGGCCAATGGCCAGACTCAAATCAAATACCAAGATCTCATTAAGCGTGTTAATTGATGTAACCACGGACGCCGACCAGGGCCAGTCCCACCTCTCACCTAGGTGGTCTCAACCTGCCCTGTCGCTCCGCCACAAAGATCCAGCCAGAGGGTCGTCGGGACAAATGTCCTTTCAGCCTCCAATCCCTGAATCACTCGCGGGTACTCTACGAGCCGACCCGACTTTAGTCACCACATGTATCATATATTATGTATATAAGTATATACCCGTGATCACCTCCCGAGTGATCATGGTACGATAGTATAGCATGGCAGACGGACAAGAATGTAGGGCCACTGATGATAAACTAGCATGCTACACTAAGCATTTAGGATTGTAGGTAAAGGTAACAACAATAGTAGCAAAGATAGGCTATGCAGCAGAATAGGATTAATCAAAAGCAGTAACATGCTACACTACTCTAATGCAAGCAATAGAGAGAAGGAATATGCGATATCAGGTTGATCAAGGGGGGCTTGCCTGGTTGCTCTGGCAAGGAGGGGTCGTCAACACCATAGTCGACCGGGGCAGCAGCGGCGTCATTCTCGTAGTCTACCGAAGAGAAGAGGGGGAAGAAACAATAAATATAATGCAAACATAAGCATGACATGACAACGAGCGGTGCTAGGTGTGCCCTAATGCGGTAATAGGTGATACTGGCGAAGGGGGGAAACATTCGAGAAAGTATTCCCAGTGTTTGGCATTTTCGGACAGTCTAACCGGAGGGGAAAAGTTGCGTGTTCGCTAAGCTAGGCATGTGTGGCGGATGAACGGGCTGCGTATTCAGATTCGTCTCGTCGTTCTGAGCAACTTTCATGTACAAAGTTTTTTCATCCGAGCTACGGATTATTTTATATTAATTTTTAAAGCTTAAATTCATTTTCATAATTAACAGATTTAATTAAATTAGAAAATACAATTATGACATCATCATGAAGTTAGCATGACGTCAGTGGTCAACTCTGACAATTGATTGGTCAAACTGACACATGGGTCCCGTCTGTCATAGACACATTACCCTAACTAACAGATTAGTTAGTTTTAATCAGATATTTAGGTTCATTAAGTTTAATTAGTTTAATTAAACCAGATTAATTAAGTTAATTAATTACATTTTTATATTATATTTTTTAATCTTTTTTGTTCTCTAGGGCGGGGCCCAATTGTCATAGGCATAGGGCGCCTATCGGGCACGCGGGCTAACGGGCGAAGGGTTGCGGGCATGCGCTCGAGGCTACTAGGGGAGGGGACTCCGACCTGGGGGGCCGCAGCCGCGGGCGGCGGGCGAAGTGGGGGCGGCGGAGCATGGACGGCTGCGGCCGGGCACGGGCTGGCGGAGCTGGGCGGCCGGGCGCAACAACAGCAGGTGTCGGGGCTAGGGCGCAAGCATGGAGGTGCGGGCGGCGCAAGCACGGGCGGCCGGCCGATGAGGAGAGGGGTAGCTCTAGGGAATAGCATGGGCGGCAGCAGCTGCGCGGGCGGGTGTGTGCGACAGCGGAGAGACGGTGATGCAGACAATGACCGGTCTGGGCGAGAGCGGGCGCTCACGCGGAGGGCAGGAGTGGAGCTAAGCGACGGCGCCGGCGAGCGCAGCAGCGGGCGGATGCACAAGCGAGAGCGGCAGCGGGGAGTGTGGGCACGAGCACGCGCTGTCGGGTGCGGTCGAGCGTGGTAGAGAATGGGCAGGGGGAGTTCGGGAGCGCGGGGCTGGGCACGGTCATGGTCACGGTCGCAGTGACCGTGGCCATTGGTTGAAGCTTGGACAACGTGGATGGTGGTCTACGGTGGAAGACCGAGGGGGAGAGGATGGGGAATGGGCGTGGCTCACTGCGAGGGGTGTCAAGGACGAGCTCGGGACCTCGGGGAGGCGCGATGGTGAGGATCGATGATGAGGCTGCGGTGGAGGCAGACAGAGATGATGCTGCGTGCATCGGCGTGGTGGCCTCTCGTCCTCGACCCGTGAGCGTAGAGGATGAAGAACACGACAAAGCTCCTAGGTGTCTTCTTAGGGAGCGGGGAGGTTAGTGGCTGTAGCGGCGGCGATGGCCATGGTGGCAACAGTGCTCGATGTCGAACACATCGAGGGATCGAGCGAGAGGGAGACAGAATGGGGGAAAAGAGGGGGGCTAGGGTTCATCTGGGGGCGAGGGTCCTTTCATCCAACGCGGGCAAGAACGGGATGGCCGACACGTGGTGTATCCCCAACATGAACGATGCTTGAGCGGCCAACACGCTCGGGTGCACAGGGGGGGGGGAACGAGAGGGCGCTGGTGGGTTGGGCCTATCGGGTGGTCGAGGTCCAGGTGGGGGTTGGGGCCTCCCCCCCCTTTTGTTTTGTTTTGTTTTCTTTTTTTCCTTTTCTGTTTTTCTTTATTTCCTTACTCTTTTCATTTATAGTTTCTTTTATTTTAGTTTTATTAAAACCAAGTTAGCACCTAAATTAGTATTACTAATTAGGCCACTGCCACAATTATTTTGGCACACTACTAATTTAGTTATATTACTAGTACAAATGCCCGTGCGTTGCACCGGGGAAAAATTTAGATATAACCTGATCCATATGCCATTATGTAAGACTTTTTTTAATTAATTATTGTAAACATTAGAAATAAGGTTACACTTAGTATTTTATTTTGGACTTTGACATTTGAGCGTACCCTAAAGGTTGCTCGATACGATATTTACATTTGCTAGGCCCACTTTGGTCTTCCCGGTCTGTTAGAATAGTGATTGGACAAAATGTAAAGGCCTAATTGAATCCATCTGGCCGTTCCAGCCCACGAGCACTTCCTGTTGCTTTTCCGTCTCCTCACTTCCACAGCACCAGACGCAGTATTGTCTTAAAAAACAGATGCATTAGACCCTTCTAGGGCTCTAGCGTCACCGACGCCGCCGGCCTATGCCGGGGCTCGCCTTCGCTGGGGTGTGGTTCTGCCGGTTTCGTTTCTCGATGGATTATAGCGCCGGCTGTCGGATTTCGGGTTCCGGCAGACCCTTGAGGTTCGAACACTGGGGTGCGCGCGGAGATTTCGCCTTCTACCTACCTGCACCCCACCGCCTCGCCAAGATGTAAGCTATGGAAAGAACAACACAAGAGACACAGGGTTTATACTGGTTCGGGCCACCGTTGTGGTGTAATACCCTACTCCAGTGTGGTTTGGTGGATAGCCTCTTGGGCTAATGATGATGAGAAATACAAGGAAGAACAGCCTCGCGAGGGTCTGTTCTTGGCTGGGGCGATGAACTGCTAGGAGGAGTTCAGTCACCCTTCTCTCTCTCTCTCTGTGATGCTACTCGATCCGATCTCAGCTTGTTTCTGGATTGGCCGATCTGATCTCTCTCTCTTCCTGATGATCTCTTCTTCTCCCCTTGGTCTCTCTCTCTCTTCCTAATGATCTCTTCTTCTCCCCTTGGTCTCTCTCTCTTATCTCATCTGGGGGTGGCTAGTCCTATTTATAGGCAAAGGCCCTGGGCCTCTTCCCAAATATTGAGCGGGAAGGGCGCCAACAATTGGCCATTTTGAAGGGTAACATCGGGTACACTTATCCTGACTAAAGTTGGTCCTCGCCTGCCAAAGACTCTGGTGGTGACGCTGGCTTGGGCTCCACAATGACTTCCTCCCTGCCGTTGGGCTGGTCTTGGTCTCGTTGCACCGAAACGGGTGCCTTTGCTTGATGCTCTCGCCTGCGCTTGCTCCCTTTGCACCAAAGAGGAAAGGAGGACACTGCGCGGGCTGGCGTCCGCCTGACACCCTTGGTCGTCATGGCTTGCGTCACGGGCACCTCGTGAGGTACCCCGCCTTGATTTCTCCGCCTCCTCGCGAGCCAGCCTGATGAGGCCGTGCCTGAGGAAGCTCCGTGTCATCCTCCCCGCGAGGCTTGGCCCCTCGCGAGGGTCTTGGGTCTGTGTTGATGAAGATGGGCCGCGCTGGGCCCCCCTTTGAGCCACGCCGCAGGCCGCAGGCAGGCAAGTCTGGGGACCCCCGTTCCCAGAACACCGACAGTAGCCCCCGGGCCCAAGGCGCGCCCGGACTTGGCCGTGCGGAGAGGCGAAAGGGCAAGAGCGAAGTGCCGCGGGCCCTAACAGCCTGCGGCCTTGGGCGCCGCGTGGCGGTTGATTGGACGTGGGTGCCTCAGCAACCGCGCGTGTTGATAAAGGAGCGGCATCTGCCTAGGCTTTGCTTTCTCCGGTTGCTGCTCAGATCCCCTTTCCTGCGCCTCTCCTTCCTTCCTCCAAAATTTCCAGATCTACTTCGACCGCGTGACCTAGGAAGCCATGGCGCCTCGTCAGTCCCCGGCCGGAGCTTGGTACTCGTCTGCCCTGGATTCGCCGAATGTGTCGGAGGCTGCCTAAGCTCACTGGCGACAACCCGTAAGCACTTGATTCTTGTCTTTATTTCTTGTTCTGCTGCTGAGGCTTGACGTCCGCATCTCTTGGATAGGCTGGCGCCCGCAGCAAAGAAGCCGAAGGGAGCTCCTGAGGTTCCATCCAGGGCAGCGCCTCTGCCCACGAAGGAAGGTGACTGCGACGCACGGGCCTCTCCTGCCCGGTCGTCCTCGCGAGGCCTGGCTGGGCCGGCTGGGGCGAGCTCAGCCCCCATGGCCCAAGCGACTCCCGAGGCCATGAAGGGTCGCGCGGAGGCTCTGCTGGGGAAGTTCCGGGCCTTCAGCACCAAGCCGAAGCGAGGCGCTGCCGACCCTGCTGCTCCATGAGGCGAAGCCACTCCGCGCTGCTCCGCCACCGACAAGTGACTCCGTTGTGGCTCCTGTCCTGCCTTCAATTCCTGCACATGTATCATGCCTCGGGGAGGCGTTTAAACTTGCGTTTGGCATTGAGATAACAGTGTGGACTGTAATATTTGCTTTTGAATTCCTTGAAATTTGCGCTTTTCCTTCCTACTTGCTTATGTTCTACGCCGGCAGAGCCCGGCCCCGCGCATACCTCAGCCGCCGTTAGCCCCGACCGGAAACCAGGACGAGACCAAGGAGTGAGGGGCTACGTGACAAGTTAGGCTCCTGAGTCGCGATGCTCAGGAGTCCCCCTTGGCGCACGAACAGCAAGTAGGGATGTGAGATGTGGGTGGATCTACCGTCCTACGTCTGCAGAGCCCAGCCCCGCGCATACCTCAGCCGCCGTTAGCCCTGACCAGAAACCAGGATGGGACCAAGGAGTGAGGGGCTACGTGACCAGTTAGGCTCCTGAGTCGCGATGCTCAGGAGTCCCCCTTGACGCTCAAACGGCCTTCGTACCTTGGCTCCGCTCGGGGAGAGACGCGCGACGAACTAGGCCTGGGGGGGCTGGCTGGGTGGCATGCGTTTGGGCGTGACCCAGGCGTAGCCCCCGTGCCCAGCCCCCTCGCGCGGCACTCCCGAGGGGAGGCATTACGATGAGGCTAGACACTGAGCTCTGGGCTCCCTGAGGTTAATGCGGCCCGGGGGCCACCCTCAGTTGTTTATCACCAGCGCGGAGCATAGCGCTTCCGTATGTGTACGGGCATAGCCGCTCCTCGGCAGTGTCGTCAGCCAGCACGGAGCATGGTGCTTCCACTGATACGTGGGAGGGGGCTCCCCTCCGGGAGGAGCCCCCGGGGCGTGTACAGCCCCGCCCTGACACATGGCTGGCACAGTAGGGCCTGGCGAGGTGTATCTGGGCACCCGTGAGCCAGCGCGGGACTCACGGGGCCCTACCTCTAGGCGGGTTGCGCCTGGCACTAGGCCTTATCTTGTGATGTGTTCCTACAAATTTGGTTAGATGCCGGCACTCTACGTCCTTGGGTCCCGGCCCTCGAGCTGGTCTCAGCTGTCGCTGGTATGCCAGGTTGCGATGCCGTGGACAAGGCCAGAGGGTGAGGGCTGGAGAGCCAGTAAGAGCCCTGAGTCGCGATGCTCAGGTACCCCCCCTTTAACGTGCAAGTGGTCGGCATGGAGAAGAAGAGGTGTTGTGGACCGGCATCAAATAATCAAGCATGGTGGGTCAAACGCATAGCCGGAAATAAACGCGAAAGGGGATACATGCCGCTGGGTCTGGCCCGAGCGACTTGGGGATGATGCAGCCCGAGGGGCGCCCCCAACAAAGTAAGCTAACAACATGAAATAAAAGGGATACATGCCGCAGGGACGGACCCACGTGGCCTGGGAATAATGCAGCCCTGGGGGCGCTCCCAGCTGGAAATGAAACTTGAAAGATGTCACCTGATGATGTTGAGGACGAGGCAACGTTGGTGTAGCAGACTCGGTGGGCTGCGGAAGCCGATCCTCACGAGCCCCCAGGCCCAGGGGCCTCAGGAGGCTCCGGAGGCGCTGGTGGCTCCTCGCGGACCATCTCCATGTCCGCCAGGGCTGCGGAGCGCCTGGCCTCTTGAGCCTCCATGATGCCCCTCATGAGGCGCCGGTACGTGGCAGCCGCGCCCGGCAAGCCATAAGGCATGTGAACGTAGCTATGGGGTGGACCTACGCAGCGCCCCACTCGCGAGGGCCAAAGGTGCTCCAGAGAGGTGACTCGATTGAGCCCTGGTATGTCGACGCAGACGCGTAGCCCACCATCCTCGCCTGAATGGGGGGCCACAGCTGGTAGGCGGCGGTCGCCTCTCGTGACTCTTGACTCCTGTAGCTCCTGAATGGCCTTGCTGACGAACTCCTGAGGGTCTGGCCCTCCTTGCCTTACTCCTTCTTGAGGGAAACGTGCTTCGAAACACGCCTCCATATGGTGCCCAAGCGCCTCCCTCGTGTCCCTGGCTAGGTCGGTGGCCCTCCAGGGGAGAGCCCCCGAGCCCCGCCCAAGGAGGGCGCCGGGCGCGCTTTCCTATGCGATGGAAGGAGGTTCCCCCTGGGTAGGCGCGGGCCCTGAGGGGCCTGCCTCCTAAGGAGCCGGGCCGGACGATGTCTTCTTCTTCTTGGGGGTGGCCTCGGGAAGTGAGGGAGTCCTGGATTATGGGGTGTTCGGGTAGCCGGACTATACCTTCAGCCGGACTCCAGGACTATGAAGATACAAGATTGAAGACTTCGTCCCGTGTCCGGATGGGACTTTCCTTGGCGTGGAAGGGAAGCTTGGCGATGCAGATATTCAAGATCTCCTACCATTGTAACCGACTCTGTGTAACCCTTACCCTATCCGGTGTCTATATAAACCGGAGGGTTCTAGTCCATAGGACGACTTCATTATACAACAATCATACCATAGGCTAGCTTCTAGGGTTTAGCCCCCTTGATCTTGTGGTAGATCTACTCTTGTACTACCCATATCATCAATATTAATCAAGCAGGAGTAGGGTTTTACCTCCATCGAGAGGGCCCGAACCTGGGTAAAAACATCGTGTCCCTTGTCTCCTGTTACCATCCGCCTAGACGCATAGTTCGGGACCCCCTACCCGAGATCCGCCGGTTTTGACACCGACATTGGTGCTTTCATTGAGAGTTCCTCTGTATTGTCACTTTTAGGCCCGATGGCTCCTTCGATCATCAACGACGATGCGGTCTAGGGTGAGACTTTTCTCCCCGGACAGATCTTCATCTTCAGCGGCTTCACACTGCGGGCCAATTCGCTTGGCCACCTGGAGCAGATCGAAAGCTATGCCCCTGGCCATCAGGTCAGGTTTGGAAGCTTAAACTACATGGCAGACATCCGCGGGGATTTGATCTTTGACGGATTCGAGCCACAGCCGAGCGCGCCGCACTGTTTTGAGAGGCATGATCTTGCTCTGCCGCCGAACAGTGCCCTGGAGGCCGCACGCGCACCGGTTCCTACCCTTAATCCGGAGCCTATTGCACAAATTGAGGATGAGCGGCTGGACGTCACCTCAGGGGCTATGATCTCAAAGGCGATCGAGCCGAACGTCAGCCCCGTGTTCTGCGTGACCCGTGACTCCGAGGATCCGGATTCCTCTCCGGACTCCGAACCCCCCGCGCCCCTACCGATCGAATCCGATTGGGCGCCGATAATGGAGTTCACCGCAGCGGACATCTTTCAGCACTCGCCCTTCGGCGACATCCTGAACTCACTAAAGTCTCTCTCTTTATTAGGAGAGGCATGGCTGGACTACGGTCAACAAGGATGGGATGCAGATGACGAAGAAATTTGAAGCCCACCAACCACCCACTTTGTAGCCACTGTCGACGATTTAACCGACATGCTTGACTTCGACTCCGAAGACATCGACGGTATGGACGACGATGCAGGAGATGAACAGGAACCAGCACCTGTAGGGCGCTGGAAGGCCACCTCGTCATATGATATATACATGGTGGATACTCCAAAAGATGGAGATGGCGATGGAACAGCGGAGGATGACACCTCCAAGAAACAGCCAAAGCGCCGGCGTCAGCGGCGCCGCTCTAAATCCCGCCAAAGAAAAAACGGTGATTCCGGCACGGGAGATAATACTACCCCAAATAGCTCCGAAGAACACCCCCTACAGCAAGATTCGGCACAGGAAGATGGAGAAGCCAGCCCTCACGAGAGAGCGGCAGACCGAGAGGTTGAGGATCATAACTATATGCCTCCCTCCGAAGACGAGGCAAGCCTCGACGACGACGAATTCGTCGTACCATCGGACCCCGCCGAACAAGAGCGTTTCAAATGCAGGCTTTTAGCCACGACAAGCAACCTCAAGAAAAAGCAGCAATAGCTTACAACTGATCAAGATTTGCTAGCTGACAGATGGACCGAAGTCCTTGCAGCCTAAGAGTATGAACTCGAACGCCCCTCCAAGAGTTACCCAAAGCGCAGGCCGCTACCCCGATCAGAGGAGGAAGCACCTACATCACCAGCACACGACATGGCCGACCGACCACCTCGCGGCCGCGACAGAGAGGCCTCTCGGCCCTCCCCCTAAGCCATGCCCCGGCGCCGTTCAACCAAGGCACGGGAAAATGCGCCAGACCTGCGAGACGTACTGGAGGACAAGGCAAGATAAACAAGATCGATCTACGGATCGAGCAGGCGCCCCACGGCACGTGACAGTGATCTTCATTCCGGATACAACAAATCCGGCCGGGCCGAAAACAACAGACATAGCCCCTTCGAGCTGCGCCGCGATATAGCCCAGTATAGAGGCGCCGCACACCCATTATGCTTCACAGACGAAGTAATGGATCATAAAATCCCAGAGGGCTTCAAACCCGTAAACATCGAATCATATGATGGAACAATAGATCCTGCGGTATGGATTGAGGATTATCTCCTCCATATCCACATGGCCTGCGGCGATGATCTACACGCCATCAAATACCTCCCACTCAAACTTAAGGGACCGGCCCGGCATTGGCTTAACAGCTTGCCAGCAGACTCAATCGGTTCTTGGGAGGACCTGGAAGCCGCATTCATCGACAACTTCCAGGGCACTTATGTGCGACCACCGGATGCCGATGACTTAAGCCACATAATTCAGCAGCCAGAGGAATCGGCCAGGCAATTCTGGACACGGTTCCTAACGAAGAAAAACCAGATAGTCGACTGTCCGGACGCAGAGGCCCTAGCAGCCTTCAAGCATAATTTCCGCGACGAGTGGCTCGCCCGGCACCTGGGACAGGAAAAGCCAAAGTCCATGTCAGCCCTCACGACACTCATGACCCGCTTTTGCGTGGGAGAAGACAGCTGGCTAGCTCGCAGTAACAACTTAGCAAAGAACCTTGGTAATTCGGATACCAAGGACAAAAGTGGCAGTACACGTCGGAATAAGCAAAAGCGCGGCGTTAGCAGCGACAGCAACGAAGACACGATAGTTAATGCCAGATTCAGAGGCTATAAATCCGGTCAGCAGAAAAAGCCATTCAAAAAGAATACTCAGGGCCCGTCCAGTTTGGACCGAATACTCGACCGCTTGTGCCAGATACATGGCACCCACGAAAGGCCGGCCAATCACACCAACAGGGATTGTTGGGTGTTCAAGCAGGCAAGCAAGCTAAGAGCCGAAAATAAAGACAAGGGGCTGCATAGCGATGACGAGGAGGAGCCCAGGCCGCCGAACAACAGTGGACAGAAGGGTTTCCCCCCACAAGTGCGGACGGTGAACATGATATACGCAACCCACATTCCCAAGAGAGAGCGGAAGCGTGCGCTACGGGACGTATACGCGATGGAGCCAGTCGCCCCAAAGTTCAACCCATGGTCCTCCTGCCCGATCACTTTTGATCGAAGGGACCACCCCACTAGCAACTGTCACGACGGCTTCGCCGCATTGGTTCTCGACCCAACTATCGACGGATTTCATCTCACAAGAGTCCTCATGGATGGCGGAAGTAGCCTGAACCTGCTTTACCAGGATACAGTGCGGAAAATGGGCATAGATCCCTCGAGGATTAAGCCCACAAAAACGACCTTTAAAGGCGTTATACCAGGTGTAGAGGCCAACTGTACAGGCTCAGTAACACTTGAAGTGGTCTTCGGGTCCCCGGACAATTTCCGAAGCGAAGAGTTAATCTTCGATATAGTCCCGTTTCGCAGTGGCTATCACGCCCTGCTCGGGCGAACCGCATTTGCAAAGTTCAATGCGGTACCGCACTACGCATATCTCAAGCTTAAGATGCCAGGCCCTCGAGGAGTAATCCCGGTCAACGGAAACACCGAACGCTCCCTCCGTACGGAGGAGCACACGGTGGCCCTCGCAGCGGAAGTACAAAGCAGCCTTCTTAGGCAATTCTCCAGTCTGGCCGTTAAAAAGCCAGACACTGCCAAGCGCGCCCGGAGTAACCTACAACAAGACCTCCTGGCACGTTCTGAGCAGGCGTAGCAATGCGGACCCAACCCCAGCCCTCGCGACATAGCGAAACCAGTGCCTCGCGTACATAACTACGCTCTTGAAATACCATGGGCGCAGGGGAAGGGGCACAATAACGGCAAACCCAAAATACAGCTTAAAACGTACTAGGGGCTGCCGAATTCTTTTTTTAATTTTCTCTTACTTTCAGGACTCCATACTTCGGACGACCTGTTCGGCAATTCAACTGCCGCACAAACAATGCAAGATCCAGGGACGCAGAAAAGCCATGCCGCATTATGGAACTCCCAGGTGGTCTCCGTTACGAGCAGTATACCTGTTTTGGCATACAATTCCGCGGCCTGCTCCTGGCCAGGACATGTTAAATAGCCCAATATCTTTTGCTTATCGGACTACTTGTATCGTTCTGCTTTGATAGCAGCCCTTCTATTAACAATGCATAGCTTTTTGTCTATTTTTTGCATTATCCTCCTTTCATATATATGTTTATTAAATGACATGTTGCACCCGTACACCATGGTACGACAAACACGCCAGGGGCTTCAGTACCCCTCAATATGGTGTGAGAAGCCCGTACACTTTCACAAGTGCGGCACCCCGAACTTATAACACTATATGCATCGGCTCCGAATCATGATTTGGGTCAATAGTTGGGTTTGCACGGCTCCTATGTTTTGGTGCCTTATGTTCCGCTATATCGGCTAAGGTAGCACTAGGAGAACCACTGCGATTGTGCCCCAGTTGAGCTGGGTTAAGCACCTCAGTGGAGAAAGCTAAAACTGACTGTCATGATGAGGCGAGAGACCGGTCGCTGTTCAAGAGGTTTTTCGAGTCCCTAAAGACTTATGCCGCTTCGAGCGAGGAGCCGGCTTTGTCCGGCCAAGGCGTGGATAGCGCCCCGAACTCGGTCTTCCGAACTAGGGGCTTCGCCAAAATTTAAAATTATAGAGTTCTATGGCTAAGTGAGAGTGTTCAAGCATTATAGTCCGATTGCCTGGTTCGTTGTGCTAAGCGCCTCCCTTGAAAGACCCAACTATGGGAAAAAGAGCGCTCAGGTTTATCCCGAACACCCCAGCACTAGTGGCATGGGGGCAGAAGCCGACGACTGGCCATCTCTCAATTCTTTGATAAACGGCCGCACAGAAAGTAATATTTTAAATTCAACAAGCATTGCTTAGCGCATATGAACAAGTTTTCAGCGCACAGGATAAACACGAGCGAGTTCATTCAAAAATTACATCCTTGGTACACTCATCCGCCACAAGGAGGGCACCCGCAAGAACATCCTTATAGTAGTTCTCGGGCTTGCGATGCTCCTTCCCCGGCGGCGGCCCGTCCCTAACAAGCTTCTCACCGTCCAGCTTACCCCAGTGCACCTTTGCACGGGCAAGGGCCCTACGGGCACCTTCGATGCAGACGGAGCACTTGATGACCTCGAGCCTTGGACGGGCCTCCACCAGCTGCCGCACCAGCCCGAAGTAGCTCCCAGGCAGGGCCTCTCCGGGCCACAGCCGAACTATGAAGTCCTTCATGGCCTGTTCGGCCACCTTGTGGAGCTCGACCAGCTGTTTCAGCTGGTCGCTCAAGGGCACAGGGTGTCCGGCCTCAGCATACTGAGACCAGAAAACCTTCTCCGTCAAGCTGCCCTCTTCAGCTCGGTAGAATGCGGCGGCGTTGGATACGCTGTGGGGAAGATCTGCGAATGCCCCTGCAGAGCTCCGGATTCGGGTAAGTAACAAGTAGTTTACTTTTATATTTCTGCTTTGCATAAAGAATGCCTTACCCACTGCTATCTTTTTCATCTCCTCCAACTCTTGGAGGGCCTTTTGGGCTTCGGCCTTGGCAGACTTGCCAGTCTCAAGGGCCGCCGCGAGCTCGGACGCTTGCGTCTTTGACTCAAGCTCCAGACTCTCATGTTTTTTCATGAGAGCCTGAAGCTCTTGCTGCACCTCGCCGACCCGGGCCTCAAGTTTCTCTCGCTCGGTGCGCTCCACGGCCGCTTTCTTTCGGCCTCGGACAGCGCCTGCTTGAGGGTCGCCACCTCAGTCGTGGCCCCTACAATAAGCAGTACAATCCTGTTATTTTTTTTCAATCACGTCTTTTTATAGGCACTTTTTTCTGTAAGGTATTTCTTACCTTCTTTCTCCTCGAGCTGCCGCTTGGCAAGGCCGAGCTCTTGCTCGGCCCGCTCGAGTCCCTGTTTCAGGGCACCCACCTCCGCAGTCAGTGCGGCGGTGGCTAGCAGCGAAGCCTCCATACGCATATTGACTCTTTGTTGTTAGACTCCTGCGAAATTTAATAGATCCTTTATTCGGCTTTTCTTTCCGAACGCCAAACAGAGCATCAGGGGCTACTGTCAATGCGGTTATATTCTTACATATTTTTTACTTACCTCGAAGCCTGTTAGAAGGCTAGCGCAAGCTTCACTCAGTCCGCTCTTGGCGGACTGAACCTTCTAGATCACCGTACTCATAATAGTACGGTGCTCCTCGTCGATGGAGGCGCCGTCAAGCACCTCCAGCAGATTGTCCAGCACCTCCGGTTGGACGGAGGCCGCCGGCTCAGAAGGCTTGCTCCTCTTGGAAGGAGTTCGCCTACCGCGGTCCGGAACTGTTGAAGATTCCGGCGTGGTGTCCGGCACAAAGCCAGACTTGGAGCCCTGGGGGGTCTTGTCCCCTTTACTCCTATAGTCCGGGAGGTCGCATTGCGGCTCCTCTAGGACCACCTCCTCCTGCCCCGGAGCTCGTTGCGACGCCACTTTGGCGTCATCCGCGGTGCGGGGGGAGACAGCGGGCGGAACTGAGTTCACGTCCGATGAATCCAGGGAGCCGCTCGACGACTCGTTGAGTTCGGCCCGGGGCGGGCTGCATAATTATGTTCGACATTAGGGAAGGCTGTGCAACAAAGGAACATCATGAGTTACTCTGATATCCGAATACTTACGATTTCGCCGGATGCTTGGCCCTATCTGGCCACTCCTCTTCGTCATCTTCGGCATCGGGGGAGTAGTTCGGCGGAGGGGTCTTCCTCTTCCTGGACCCTTCGGCCTCCCCCGTTGGGGCGGCCTTCCTTTTCTTTCCTCCCCCGCTAGAGGGGGAGAGTTTTCTTCTTCCTCCTCCTCGTTCTCACGGGAGGAGAGCATCTCGGACTCGTCGGATGACGAGTCCGACACCACTACATTACGGGTACTCTTTCGAGTCCCCGTGGCCTTCTTCTTCTTGGCCTTCTTCTCCGGCACGACATAAGGCACCGGAACCAGCAGCTTCACTAGGAGAGCAGGGGCTGGGTCTTCGGGCAAGGGAGCCGGATAGTTAATCGATCCGGACTGCGCCTGCCAAGCCTGTCAAAGGTGAGGGAGTTTAGATCCCACATAGAGTCAAACTACGAAGAAACTTCACATCCTGTAAAAGGTGAAAATAGCTTACCTCGCTAGCATGACGCTGCGAGCTGTATCCGCGGTCCTCGGAAGCGGATGTGGGAGCCTCGGCGCCTTTGGTTAGCACCTTCCAGACGTCTTCATACGTCGTGTCGAAGAGCCGGTTAAGGGTTTGGTGCTGCGCCGGGTCGAACTCCCACAGATTAAAGCCCCGTTGTTGACACGGGAGGATCCGGCGGACGAGCATAACCTGGACTACATTGACAAGCTTGATCGGCTTGCTCACCAGGGACTGGATGCATGTCTGCAATCCGGTCACCTCTTTTTCGTCGCCCCATGATAGGCCCGTTTCTTTCCAGGACATAAGCCGCGTGGGGGGTCCGAATCGGAACTCGGGGGCTGCGATCCATTTTGGATTGCGCGGCTCGGTGATGTAAAACCACCATGATTGCCACCCCTTCAGGGTCTCCACAAAGGAGCCCTCGAGCCATAGGACGTTGGCCATCTTGCCCGCCATGGCGCCTCCGCACTCCGCCTGGCTGCCGCGCACCACCTTGGGCTTGACGTTGAAGGTCTAGAGCCAGAGGCCGAAATGGGGGCGGATGCGGAGGAAAGCCTCGCACACGACGATAAACGCCGAGATATTGAGGACGAAGTTCAGGGCCAGATCGTGGAAATCCAGGCCATAGTAGAACATGAGCCCCCGGACAAATGGGTGGAGTGGGAAACCCAGTCCGCGGAGGAAGTGGGGAAAGAATACTACCCTCTCATGGGGCCTTGGGGTGGGGAGAAGCTACCCTTCCTCGGGAAGCCGGTGCGCGATGTCCTTGGACAAGTATCCGGCCTTCCTTAGCTTTTTGACATGGACCTTCGTGACGGAGGAGACCATCCACTTGCCTCCCGCTCCGGACATTGCTGGAGGAGGTTGAGGTAGGAAGCGCGGGCTTGGGTGCTAGAGCTCGAGTGCGCAGGAGATGGATAGGCAAAGGAGGAAGAAGGCGTAGGTAAAAAGGTGGATCCTTATCCCCTTATATGGGCGGATGCGGTTGTGCATCCCCACCAGCCTAGTAAAACTCGCTTGCCTCCCAAGCACCATGATAAATGGCGCAGTTGGGTTACCCACATCCGTATTGATGAGAATCCCGTAAAAGGGGGCACACAATCTCTACTTTGACAAGACGTGCCAAGGAAACCGCCTCGCTAAACGTGCTGAGGTGGAAAAGTAAAAACGATTCGAGTAAAGGACTTGGCCGTAGTATGATGTCACGCTGCGGAATGCGTCACCAGATTAGATTTGTGTTGATATTATTCTCTCTATGGCAATATGGGGAAACTTATTTGGCAGAGCCGGACACTATCCTTGGTGTTTAAAATCTTCTTGAAGGACTTGGAGGAGGAACCCGCCTTGCAATGCCGAAGACAATCTGCGCGCCGGACTCGTCGTCATTGAAGCCTGGTTCAGGGGCTACTGAGGGAGTCCTGGATTAGGGGGTGTTCGGGTAGCCGGACTATACCATCAGCCGGACTCCAGGACTATGAAGATACAAGATTGAAGACTTCGTCCCGTGTCCGGATGGGACTTTCCTTGGCGTGGAAGGCAAGCTTGGCGATGCGGATATTCAAGATCTCCTACCATTGTAACCGACTCTGTGTAACCCTAACCCTATCCGGTGTCTATATAAACCGGAGGGTTCTAGTCCGTAGGACGACTTCATTATACAACAATCATACCATAGGCTAGCTTCTAGGGTTTAGCCTCCTTGATCTCGTGGTAGATCTACTCTTGTACTACCCATATCATCAATATTAATCAAGCAGGAGTAGGGTTTTACCTCCATCGAGAGGGCCCGAACCTGGGTAAAAACATCATGCCCCTTGTCTCCTGTTACCATCCGCCTAGACGCACAGTTCGGGACCCCCTACCCGAGATCCGCCGGTTTTGACACTGGCAGGAAGCCTCCTGCTTCCGCGATCTGGGTCTTCCAGTGATGCGGCCTGAAAGGCTCGTTCCAGGGAACACACCGCGTCCTTCTCTTCACAGGGCACCGTGATGACTCCGCCACTTCCTGGCATCTTGAGGACGTTGTAGCCATGGTGAGTCACGGCCATGAACTTGGCCAGCGCTGGGTACCCAAGGATGGCGTTGTACGGCAGGCGAATGTGAGCGGTAGTTGTTGCACGCTCCGAAGGTGACAGGGAGGCGGACCTGCCCAATCGGGACCGTGGAGCCGTCAGTGACTCCGGAGAAAGGCTTGGTTGGCTGAAGCTGGTTGTAGGGCACTTGGCGATTGTTGAATGTTTCCATGGACAGGACGTTGAGCCCTGCCCCGCCATCGATGAGGGTCCTGGTGACCAGCACGTTGCTGATGATTGGGGAACAAAGCATCGGGAGGACTCCGGCCGTGGTCGCACACTTAAGTTGATCCGCTAAGCTGAACGTGATGGCGCACGCTGACCACCTGAGAGGGCGCGTGGCTTCGGGCTTGGGGAGGACTGCATTCACTTCGTGGGCGAACTGCTTGAAGATGCGCTGAGAGGCTGGGGCTTGAGCCCCGCCCAGGATGCAGGCGATCGCGTGCGGCTCCTGGAAGCCCCCAGCCCCCTCGTCCTGATGGCGGTCCTCGTTTCTCCTTGGCTGCGGCGGCAGCGGAGGGAGGCCTGTGTTGCCTTGCGGGCGATCCTCGCGAGGCTGATCCCTCCAGTTTCCCTCGCGAGGCAGGTCTTGCCAGCGATCGTCGCAAGGTCGATCGCGCTACCCTTGGCGCGGGCAGCGGTCTTCCCAGCGTCCTGCGTTTCTTCCTCCTCCTCGACCGTAGCCTCGGTCACCGCGGTCGGGACGATGGCCGATCCTTCCTTCTCGTACGGCTCGGAGCTCTTGACATTCGTTGGTGTTGTGGGTGTGGAGGTCATGGTACACACAGTACCGAATGCCCTTGGAAGATTCGGGCTGGTCTCTGCCCCGCTTGGTGTCTGTTTCTACCGCGAGCACGGCAGCCCCCTTGCGCTTCACATCCTTGGCCTTAGGCTTCTTCTCTTCTGGGTCTACGGCAGGCAGCTCGAAGAGGGAGAGACGCCCTTCCTCAGCCCTGGCACACTTGGTCGCCAAGTTGAACAGCTCCAAGGAAGTGCACAGGTCTTCATGCATTGCCAACTCCTCCTTCATCTTGACGTCGCGCACGCCGTCGGAGAAGGTTGAGATGATGGCCTCCTCGGTCACCTTGGGAATCTTGAGGCATGCGTTGTTGAAGCGCTGGATGTACTTCTGCAGGGTCTCTCCGGGTTGTTGCTTGATGCGGCGCATGTCACTCACGGCGGGTGGCCGGTCGCGAGTACCTTGGAAGTTGGCGATGAAGCGGGTGCGCATCTCGTCCCAGGAGGAGATCGTGCCTGGACCTAGGTTCAGGAGCCAGGTGCGGGCCCCGTCCTTGAGCGCCATGGGAAACCAGTTCGCCATGACCTTCTCGTCTCCGTTGGCAGCTTCGATGCCTAGCTCATAGAGCTGGAGGAACTCCGCAGGGTCGGTCGTGCCGTTGTAACGAGGAGGCAGGTCTGGCTTGAACTTGCCGGGCCACCCGACACTGCACAGCTCGGTGGTGAAGGCACGGAGCCTGCTATGGCCATAGGAGGCCTTGGGTGATGTAGAGCTTGGTCTTGCAGGTCCCCACGTGCTGCAGCTGGGAGCAGCGCGGGGTCTTGACGTGCGGGAGCAGGAGCATGGTCGCGACGTGCTGGAGCAGGGAGCACCCGGGCAGCTTCTTGCAGGCGAGGGACTTCTTGGCAGCTCTGCTCTTGCCGCGCTGGCACCTGACAGAGCGGGTTCCGCCCAGGGGCCACGCGCCTTGGGGCCTGGGAACCTTCTTGAGGAGGAGGCGTCTGGGGCGCCCCCGGAGCTTCGTCGCCCGCGCAGGGCGGGGTGCGGTGCAGCAGAACGGACGGCGCAGGAGAGCCCCCTGTGGCACGAACGAGCTCGGCGATGCGGTCGAGCCACTCTTCGGAGACGTCGTCGACGGAAGGTAGCGCAGGAGCTCGTTTTCTGCGATGAGCGTAGCTCGAGCCTCCATGGGTGCGCGGAGCGCGCGGGACGAAGAACCAGCTGGGGTGAGCGAGGGAGTAGTGGTGCGGCCGTCTTGCCGCATGGACGGGTGCTGAGACGACGCTTGCTGCTCGTTTCCCGCCGGGCCGGTGGCGGCGTTGACGACAGGTGACGGGGAACGGCGAGGACGCCCGCCGACGGGAGCCGTCTGGGCGACGCGGGAGGCGAGAGCGGCTCGGCGCTCGGCGCGGGCCCGACGAGCGTCAGACATGGACGCGATGGTCAGAGGAGTACGGGGCGGTGGAAGACGAATTCTAGCGCACCCCTACTTAGCGTGCCAAATGTCGGATTTCGGGTTCCGGCAGACCATTGAGGTTCGAACACGGGGGTGCGCGCGGAGATTTCGCCTTCTACCTACCTGCACCCCACCGCCTCGCCAAGATCTAAGCTATGGAAACAACAACACAGGAGACACTGGGTTGATACTGGTTCGGGCCACCGTTGTGGTGTAATACCCTACTCCAGTGTGGTTTGGTGGATTGCCTCTTGGGCTGATGATGATGAGCAATACAAGGAAGAACAGCCTCGCGAGGGTCTGTTCTTGGCTGGGGCGATGAACTGCTAGCAGGACTTCAGTCACCCTTCTCTCTCTGTGTGTGATGCTACTCGATCCGATCCCAGCTTGTTTCTGGATTGGCCGGTCTGATCTCTCTCTCTCTCTCTCTTCCTGATGATCTCTTCTTCTCCCCTTGGTCTCTCTCTCTTCCTGATGATCTCTTCTTCTCCCCTTGGTCTCTCTCTCTTATCTCATCTGGGGGTGGCTAGTCCTATTTATAGGCAAAGGCCCTGGGCCTCTTCTGATAGAGGCTAAGGTGTCCCGATGTTTCGATGAGATGGTGGCTATCGTTTTCTGTGGGAGTCGACCTTGACGATCCGACTACGAACGTGCGAGACGTCGTGCCTTAGCAATCGCTAAACCAACTTCCGAGGGTTATTGACCACGCCGGAGCACGATCAACCTGACCACGAGGGTCTGTTTCCTGCGAGCAAACGAAGAACAGGCAAGAAACTGAGATTGCAATCGGGATATTGCGAATATAAGATGAAAGCTTTATTGATCAAGGTGGGGTTCTGTGACGTCTTGGTCTGGTCGTTGGACACAAACGAAGTACGCGAAGTTGCAGCTATGGCGAACTTTTAATCTAAACAAAACCCCCAAAGTCTAAACGACGCCCTAAGGGCTGTATATATGGAGGAAGAGGGGGGAATTTCGTGGCCCTTGAGGGTGGGGTCCGAAACCAACCCTAACTCTTGTTTCCCCACACATACGGACTCTAAAAATAGCCTATACTTAAGTATTTCGAAATTACATGGGCCTGGCCCATTAATAAGGTGACGCAGCACCTAGAATAGCCTATGGACGAATATTATGAAGTGGCATCTTGTATATTTCGTCCAAGGCTTCATGCACTCCTTATGGCGGCTTCAAAGTCCTGAAATCATTACTTGTAACTCCGTTCTTGATCCCCTTGCGCATGCCATCAACTCCATGCATGTTCTTGCTCCAATGTTCATCCTTCTCCAAGCTAGGCCCTTCATTTGTAAGCAAAACAAATGTATCCAATTTAGGCAGCATCATAATCTCATGAACATTAGAATCATTACCAAGAAACGAAAGTACCTGGTAATTTAATTGGCGTGCGCGAGCTCTAGTAATTGGTCCAGTATATGTAACAGTAGGGGCTGTGGGTGTAACAATGGTATTGATGTCCTCATCATCCTCCCCTTCTTGAAATCAAGTCGTCCTCGACGGAAGCGCATCTTCCTCACCCAAATAAGGCTTCAAATCTGCAATGTTAAAAGTGGGACTAACCCCAAAATCTATAGGTAGCTCAAGTTTATATGCATTATCATTTATTTTCTCTAACACCTTAAAAGGACCATCAGCACGTGGCATTAGCTTTGATTTTCGCAGATTAGGAAATCTATCTTTACGCAAATGTAACCAAACAAGATCTCCAGGCGCAAACACAACATCTTTTCTACCCTTATCTCCAACAAGTTTATATTTAGCATTCATACGCTCAATGTTTTCCTTAGTTAACTCATGCATTTTTAAAATCAATTCAGAACGTTCTTTAGCATCAAAATTAACCTTCTCTGAAGATGGAAGAGGCAACAAATCAATAGGTGCACGAGGTAGGAAACCATACACAATTTCAAAAGGGCACATCTTAGTAGTAGAATGCAATGAACGATTATAAGCAAATTCAATATGAGGGAAGCATTCTTCCCACATTTTCTTGTTATTCTTCAAAACAGCCCTAAGCATAATAGACAATGTTCTATTGACTACTTCAGTTTGTCCATCAGTTTGGGGGTGACAAGTAGTACTAAAAAGCAGCTTAGTCCCCAACTTAGCCCATAAACATCTCCAAAAGTGGCTAAGAAATTTAGTATCACGATCTGAAACAATAGTATTTGGCACACCATGTAAGCGAATAATTTCATGAAAGAACAAATCAACAACATTAACAGCATCATCGCTTTTATGACATGGTATAAAGTGTGCCATTTTCGAGAACCTATCCAC
The DNA here is from genome assembly GCF_003073215.2 of Triticum urartu. Taxonomy (NCBI): domain Eukaryota; kingdom Viridiplantae; phylum Streptophyta; class Magnoliopsida; order Poales; family Poaceae; genus Triticum; species Triticum urartu. The sequence continues at coordinate 330,368,916 of NC_053023.1, read as the reverse complement.
GACAACAAATATGCTATCCCTCCCCTTCTTTGTTCGAGGTAAACCTAAAACAAAGTCCATATATATATCCTCCCAAGGAACACTAGGTACAGTCAAAGGCATGTATAAACCATGAGGATTGAGTCGTGACTTAGCTCTTTGACATGTAGTGCAGCGAGCAACAAAACGCTCAACATCCCGTCTCATCTTTGGCCAAAAGAAATGTGTAGCAAGTATATCCTCCGTCTTCTTGACGCCAAAGTGTCCCATTAATCCTCCTCCATGCGCCTCCTGCAACAACAAAAGACGAACGGAGCTAGCTGGAATGCATAGCTTGTTAGCACGAAACACAAATCCATCGTTAAGAACGAACTTGTTCCAAGTTCTCCCTTCCTTACAATTCTGCAATACATCTTTAAATTCAGCATCATGAACATATTGATCTTTGATGGTCTCCAAACCAAATATTTTAAAGTCAAGTTGTGAAAGCATAGTATAACGACGAGACAAGGCATCAGCAATAACATTTTCTTTACCCTTCTTGTGTTTAATGACATAAGGGAAAGTCTCAATGAATTCAACCCATTTAGCATGTCTATGGTTCAGTTTTGCTTGACTTTTAATGTGTTTCAAAGATTCATGATCAGAATGTATAACAAATTCCTTGGGCCATAAATAATGTTGCCATGTTTCTAAGGTCCGAACAAGAGCATATAATTCTTTATCATAAGTAGAATAGTTCAGACTAGGCCCACTCAATTTTTCAGAAAAGTATGCAACAGGTTTTCCATCTTGTAATAACACACCTCCTAATCCAATTCCACTAGCATCACATTCAAGCTCAAAAGTCTTATTGAAATTAGGAAGTTGGAGTAAAGGAGCATGTGTCAACTTATCTTTCAATACCGTGAAAGCTTCTTCCTGTGTGGTACCCAAAACAAAAGGCACATCCTTCTTTGTAAGCTCATTGAGAGGTGCAGCAATGGTACTGAAATCTCTCGCAAAACGCCTATAGAAACCAGCGAGGCCAAGGAAACTCCTCACTTGTGTGACCGTTTTGGGCTGCGGCCAACTCTCAATAGCTTCAATCTTGGCTTTACCAACTTCAATTCCCTGTGGAGTAACAACATAGCCAAGAAAAGATACTCGGTCGGTGCAAAAGGTGCACTTTCCAAGGTTTCCAAACAAACGTGCATCACGTAGAGCAATAAAAATAGCACGTAAATGTTCCAAATGTTCCTCCAAAGATTTGCTATAAATCAATATGTCATCAAAGTAAACTACCACAAATCATCCAATGAAAGCACGTAAAACTTCGTTCATTAACCTCATGAAAGTACTAGGTGCATTAGTTAACCCAAAAGGCATGACTAACCACTCATATAATCCAAACTTAGTTTTAAATGTTGTTTTCCATTCATCACCCAATTTCATACGAATTTAATGGTACCCACTACGCAAATCAACTTTGGAGAATATTGTAGAGCCACTCAATTCATCAAGCATATCATCTAGCCTAGGAATAGGATGACGATAACGAATAGTAATATTATTAATGCCTCTACAATCAATGCACATACGCGACGTACCATCCTTTTTTGGCACTAAAATGATAGGAACAACACAAGGACTAAGGGATTCGCGTATATAACCTTTGTCGAGCAGTTCTTGTACTTGACGCATAATCTCCTTCGTCTCCTCTGGATTGGTACGGTATGGTGCAAGGTTGGGTAGCGAAGCACCGGGAATTAAGTCAATTTGATGCTCAATCCCTCGAATAGGTGGTAATCCCGGTGGCACGTCTTGTGGAAAGACGTCAGCGAACTCCTGCAAAATGTTAGTGACAGCAGGGGGCAAAGAGGAAGGCACGTCCTCGAATGAAAATAATGCCTCTTTGCACACAAAAGCATAGCAAACAGATTTGCTAAAATCTAGCTCATCAGTATCAGATTTGGTGGCAAGTAAACATGCACTTTTCAATTTAATTTCAGAAACAACAGTAGATGGTTTATTATTAGGCTTCATTTGGTGCTCAAATTCTTTTGCCACAATCTGATTTTCACTCTTATTTGTCTCCTGTTTTGCTTTATTAGCTCTATTAATATCATCTTTCAAAATGGAATCCGGAGTCATAGGAAGCAAAGTAATATTTTTATCGTTATGAACAAGAGTATACTGATTGTTTCTACCATGGTGTACAGAATTTTTATCAAATTGCCATGGTCTACCAAGTAATAAGGAACATGCTTGCATAGGTACCACATCACAATCAACATAATCAGCATATGTAGAGATACTAAAATGCACACGAACAGTACGTGTTACCTTAACCTTGCCACTGTTGTTGAACCATTGGATGTAGTAAGGATGTGGATGTGGTCTTGTGGTGAGAGATAGCTTCTCCACCATCTCCATGCTAGCCAAGTTATTGCAGCTCCCTCCATCTATGATCACGCGAACAGAACATTCCTTCACAACTCCCTTTGTATGGAACAAATTATGCCTCTGATTTTTCTCAGCTTGTGTAACCTGCACACTCAAAACACGTTGAGCAACTAAACATTCATACCTGTCAGCATCTTCAGGAGCCATGTATTGCGTCTCATGATCAGAATCATCTCCACCATGTTCTTCACGTGTAATAAGAGCCAAAGTCTCCTCATCATAGTCACTAGCGGACTCATACCCACCATCCTCAGTAACAATCATCACACGCTTAGATGGGCATTCTCTCGCATAATGACCTCCACCCTTGCAACGTCGACAAATAATATCATGTGTTTGCCCTGTTGATGCCATGGATGAAGAAGAGCTCTTTGCAGGCCCAGGAGGTGTGCTCTTGGCAGATAGTGGTGATTGTGCCTGCTTTATTGTATCACGGTTGGAGGTGGCAGCCTGTGATAGCCTGGCTTATTAGGGATGATAGACTACTCATATCAATAAGGAATTCCTTCTTTTCCGGGAGCCCATTCAGACAGAACTCCAAAGTTAAGCGTGCTTAGCTTGGAGTAGAGTCAGGATGGGTGACCGACCGGGAAGTTTCTCCCGGGTGCGCACGAGTGAGGACAAAGTGCGCAGAAAAGACTAGTATTGATCTGTGGGGCCAGTCTAGATCCCGCCAGGAGTAACGACCACCGGCGGGTGTGTCCGGGGCGTTACAGCTGGCCCTAGGAGATCCAATCTCCTAGGGGGGCGGCGGCCAAGGGGGTGCCTTGCCCCCCAAGGCAAGGGTGGCGCCCCCACCCCTAGGGTTTCCAACCCTAGGCGCAGGGGGAGGCCGAAGGGGGGCGCACCAGCCCACTAGGTGCTGGTTCCCCTCCCACTTCAGCCCAAGGGGGCCTCCGGGATAGGTGGCCCCACCCGGTGGACCCCCGGGACCCTTCCGGTGGTCCCGGTACAATACCTATTACCCCCGAAACTTTCCCGATGGCCGAAACTTGACTTCCCATATATAAATCTTCACCTCCGGACCATTCCGGAACTCCTCGTGATGTCCGGGATCTCATCCGGGACTCCGAACAACTTTCGGGTTACCATATGCTAATATCTCTACAACCCTAGCATCACCGAACCTTAAGTGTGTGGACCCTACGGGTTCGGGAGACATGCAGACATGACCGAGACGCCTCTCCGGTCAATAACCAACAGCGGGATCTGGATACCCATGTTGGCTCCCACATGCTCCATGATGATCTCATCGGATGAAACACGATGTCGAGGATTCAATCAATCCGTATACAATTCCCTTTGTCAATCGGTACATTACTTGCCCGAGACTCGATCGTCGGTATCCCAATACCTTGTTCAATCTCGTTACCGGCAAGTCACTTTACTCGTACTGTAATGCATGATCCCGTGATCAACCACTTGGTCACATTGAGCTCATTATGATGATGCATTACCGAGTGGGCCTAGTGATACCTCTCCGTCATATGGAGTGACAAATCCCAGTCTCGATTCGTGCCAACCCAACAGATACTTTCGGAGATACCTGCAGTGTACCTTTATAGTCACCCAGTTACGTTGTGATGTTTGGCACACCCAAAGCACTCATACGGTATCCGGGAGTTGCACAATCTCATGGTCTAAGGAAATGATACTTGATATTCAGAAAAGCTACAGCAAACGAACTACACGATCTTTGAGCTATGCTTAGGATTGGGTCTTGTCCATCACATCATTCTCCTAATGATGTGATCCTGTTATCAATGACATCCAATGTCCATAGTCAGGAAACCATGACTATCCTTTGATCAACGAGCTAGTCAACTAGAGGCTCACTAGGGACGTGTTGTGGTCTATGTATTCACACATGTATTACGATTTCCGGATAACACAATTATAGCATGAACAATAGACAATTATAATGAACAAAGAAATATAACAATAACCATTTTATTATTGCCTCTAGGGCATATTTCCAACATCACCATACGTGCATGCAACGGGACTCATAAACTTTAACACAAGTATTTCTCAAATTCACAACTATTTACTAGCATGACTCTAATATCACCATCTTTATATCTCAAAACAATCATAAGGAATCAAACTTCTCATAGTATTCAATGCACTTTATATGAAAGTTTTTATTATGTCCCTCTTGGATGCCTATCATGTTAGGACTAATTTTATAACCAAAGAAAGTTACCATGTTGTTTAGAGACTCTCAAAATATTATAAGTGAAGTACGAGAGTTCATTAATTTCTATAAAATAAAAGCACCGCCGTGCTCTAAAAGATATAAGTGAAGCACTAGAGAAATTTTTGCCTAGCTCAAAAGATATAAGTGAGGCACATAGAGCATTCAAATAAATCATGATTCATGTGTGTCTCTCTCAAAAGGTGTGTACAGAAAGGATGATTGTGGAAAAATAAAAAGCAAAGACTCAAATCATACAAGACACACCAAGCAAAACACATATCATGTGGTGAATAAAAATATAGCCTCAAGTAAAGTTACCGATAGATGAAGACGAAAGAGGGGATGCCTTCCCGGGGCATCCCCAAGCTTAGGCTTTTTAACATCCTTGAATATTACCTTGTGGTGCCTTGGGCATCCCCAAGCTTAGGCTCTTGCCACTCCTTATTCCATACTCCATCAAATCTGTAACGCCCTCGATGTGGCTATATCTCCCACGTATCGAAGCATGACTTAGAGGCATAACCGCATTGAAAGCAATGTCGCAAGTGAGGTAATCTTCACACAACCCATGTAATACATAAGGGAAAGAGATACATAGTTGGCTTGCAATCGCCACTTCACACAATTACATGAATAAAGCATTACATCAACCAGATACAATCAAGGTCCGACTATAGAACCAAAATAAAAGAAGACTACCCCAAAAGCTACACAGATCCCTGATCATCCCGACTGGGCTCCACTACTGATCAACTAGCACGAAACAACACAAAGGACAAGATCTTCATCGATCTCCTCCTTGAGCTTGGTTGCGTCACCTGTACGGTTTCATCGACACCTGCAAACTGGTTTTGGAAGTATCTGTGAGTCACGGGGACTCAGCAATCTTACACCCTCGCGATCAAGACTATTTAAGCTTATAGGAAGGGTAAAAAGGTATGAGGTGGAGCTGCAGCAAGCGACTAGCATATATGGTGGCTAACATATGCAAAAGAGAGCGAGAAGAGAAGGCAAAGCACGGTCGAGAAACTATGATCAAGAAGTGATCCTAGAACAACCTACGTCAAGCATTACTCCAACACCGTGTTCACTTCCCGGACTCCGCCGGAAAGAGACCATCACGGTAACACACGCGGTTGGTGCATTTTAATTAAGATTAACTTCAGGTTTTCTACAACCGGACATTAAAAAATACCCATCTGCCCATAACCGCGGGCACGGCTTTCGAAAGATCAAATCCCTGCAGGGGTGTCCCAACTTAGCCCATCACAAGCTCTCACGGTCAACGAAGGATATTCCTTCTCCCAAGACAATCCAATCAGGCTCGGCATCCAGGTTACAAGACATTTCGACAATGGTAAAACAAGTCCAGCAACACCGCCCGAATGTGCCGACTAATCCCGATAGGAGCTGCACATATCTTGTTCTCAGGGCACACTCAGATGATCTCTCCATACAACTAAAACCAAACCTCGAGTTTCCTCGAGGGGGCGCTGCACAAGGCTCTAGTTTGGACCAACACTCAGAGGAGCACTAGCTCGGGGGGGGGGGGGTAAAATAATGATGAACCTCAGGAGCGCGACTCCCAAGGGAAAAGAAAAGGCTAGGTGGCGAATGGTAAAACCAATGTTAGGCATTGCTGGAGGAGTTTTATTCAAGGCGAACTGTCAAGGGGTTCCCATTATAACCCAACCACGTAAGGAACGCAAAATCCGGGAACAGAACACCGATATGATAGAAACTAGGGCTGCAAGAGTGGAAGAAAACACCAAGCATAAGGCCGAGCCTTCCACCCTTTACCAAGTATATAGATGCATTAATTAAATAAGAGATATTGTGATATCCCAACAAGTAAACATGTTCCAACAAGGAACAACATCTCCATGTTCCAACAAGGAACAAACTTCATCTTCACCTGCAACTAACAATGCTATAAGAGAGGCTGAGCAAAGCGGTAACATAGCCAAACAACGGTTTGCTAGGACAAGGTGGGTTAGAGGCTTGGTTCAACAATATGGGAGGCATGATAAGCAAGTGGTAGGTATCCAGCATAGGCATAGAAAAAGAGCGGGCAACTAGCAAGCAAAGATAGAAATGATTTCGAGGGTATGGTCATCTTGCCTGAAATCCCGCAAGGAAGTAGAACGAGTCCATGAAGAAGAAAAACGGACGTAGTCAAACGGATCCTCACAACACGATGTTATCAGAACCAACCTGAAGAAGCAACACCGGAAAGGAGCAAACAACATAGTAAACAACCACCACATACACATGGCATGATGCACAACAAGTATGATGCATGTCCGGTTTAATGAAGCACGGCATGGCAAAGAGCACAAACAATCCTACAAATTAAGTGGAGCTCATTATGCAACGGAGTTGCATATTGAATAAAACACCACATGACTTATTTAGTTCTCTCCCGTTTATGTACCCAACAAGCTTAAATGCTGTTAGCATGGCAAGAGGTTAAGCATGATGAAACTATCTAAACTAGGCAAGTTTAAATGAGGCCGGAACAACAAAACAACAAGTCCGGAAACTCCTCATATGCATATATTAGGTTTGTTACTGTTCTGCCCTAAACATAATTTTAGAGTTTTTAAACATGCTAGATGAGTGCATCATGTTAAACTAGGCATTTTTCTACCCCATTTACGTCTAAAGTTTGTTTAAATCTGAGCTACGGTTAATTAGTTATGAATTAAATCATTTTAACATGGCATAGGGGCAAATTTAACCAAACGGCATTTTAATCATTTTAAACATAGATGAAAGTTGCAAATTATTAATCTACAAAAAATTCTAAGCGAGTTTCATATATTAAGTTTTTACATGTGATGCTTAGTTTGTGAGATAATAAATGCATGAAGGCTAGGGGGTTTTCTGTAAATCTGTAATTCCCTGGAAATTATCTAAATTCACAGAGCCTAAAAAAATAGATACTGGGCCGGATCTGCTGGCCCAACAACAGAAAAAAGGGGTGGGGCGCCAGGGGTGTTCTCACCATGGGCTTGGCCCATTAGTTGGAGGGAAGGCAGCTGGGCCTGGCATGGCTAAGATCCAGCCGACGCTCGCGGTCAACGGGGACCGGATCGAGCCAGGGAGCTCGGGTTGTGCGTGCGCGCGTGCAGGGGGCGTGAACTCTGGCTCCTCGATGCGAAGACCACCGGCGGCGACGGAGCTTGGCGAGGCGGCGACTCCGGCAGGCGGTGCGGTCAGCGGGGACTAGCTTGGGGCGCAGAGAAGGTCCAGGAGCGGGACACCGGACTGATGCAGGGCAGCAGCAGGATCAGCACAGGGGCGCAGCGGTGGTGTGGGACTTGCCGCGGCGGGCGCTGCGCTGGAGAGGAAGCAGGCTTGGCGCGGCAGGAGGTGGGGACACGTCTCGTGGTCCTGCTGGAAGAGGAAGTAGAGGAACGGCGCCATGGCGTGGTTTCGGTGACGAGAAAGGTCGGACGAGGCAGGGAAGCTTGGCGCGCGGCCTCTGCTGCTTGTCTCCCGCGCAGACGAGGACGAGGCAGGAGGTCGCGCAAGGTGGCCGGGGCGGTGGCTTCGACATGGTTCGCTAGGAAGACGGCAACGGGCGGCGGACTTGACGGACTCGGCGAGAAGATCAGCCATGGCGCTGGAGCTCCTGTTGAGGTACATAGGGATGAGGAGATTAGGTAGAGGGAGCTGCAGGGAAAAAGGAATAGGAGGAGAGGGTCGCGACGAGGGCTCATCTGCTGGTCTCGGGAGGGGCTCGTCTCCCTGGTCGACGAGGAGAGCGAAGACGAATTGGATCGAGGGGAGGCCTCGGGTGGAGTCTGGTTGGTGGGATTGGATCGGGGGAATGAGGGGATCCCAAGGAAGAAAGGTAGGTGGCGGTGGGATGGGACAAGAGGGCTAGAATTTAGTGTTCATCTATGTATAAATAGCAGGTGGGATAAATTAGTGGCTATCCAGTCCCTTCGATCGTAATCGGACGGTCACGAATAACTATGTTAGGAAGTCCAATTAACAAAACGGGGACGTTTTGTAGATGTTTGGGGATGATCTGGACACAACGGTGGCGACAGTCCGGGTCGGGTCCGGGACAGCTTTTCGGATGCGCGTGCGAGGAGAGCCGCGGGCTGACGAGAGAGGTTAGGTAGGGTCTGACGGTGAGTAGTGGACTGTGCAGAAGGCCTCGGGCTAAGACAAGAGAAGAGAGAGGGAGGCCCGACGTCTATTTCCGGAGACCGAAAACGTCCCACATTAGACCGGCTATAATGCCGCTATAGTTTAATGGCTGGGCTATCAAACAAACTCTGAATGCGATGAAACTTGACAGGCGGTCTATCTACACTATAATAAGACCACACGCGAAGTTTCGACCCAATCCGAGAACATTTTCCGGCCACTTATAAAATAATATTTCGGACGTGCCGCGGGCGCGTGCAAGTTTGTCTGGGCTCAGAACGGACAACGGACGGAACTGGGGGAACCCGGACGGATGCAAGTTTTGAAAACATGATGATGCAATGCGGATGATGACATGATAAAATGCAACACGCAAGCAAATGACATGGCAACGTCGGCGAATAACAGGAAGACACCTAGCACATCGGTCTCGGGGCGTTACAACACTCCACCACTACGAGAGGATCTTGACCCGAGATCCTAGGGATGGCACCGGAGGGAAAACGGAAGAGGAAGAGGAGAGGTGAAACTAAGTTGCTCCTTTGACAAACGAGTGAAACCAAAGAACCTTGCAAAGGTTAAGCCATTTAGAGAAAAGAATACAACGGAGATGAATGAAGTTGAAAACACTCCGTTAGCAAAAGAGGAACAAGGAAGAACAACTTTGGGCGGCACTCCGATTGAAAAGAAAGGAATTGAATAAGAACTTGATAAGGTGATAGAACTTGAAAAGAGGGCACGGCACTCCGGTTAAATGGACAATCATGAAAAGAACATGATCTTTGACAAACGAGATGATGGGTTGAGAAGAGCAACATCACAATGCCTCCGGAATGAAAGAATAGAATATAGATAATTGAAATAAAAGAATGGAGAAGAAAATGCCAACTTCTGTCACAAAAGAGTTTGAGAAGGCATCCTTAGGAGAAGGGTCGAACGGAGTTGTTGGAAAACCCAACAACAAAAAGAATAAACTTGATATGGTCTTATGGAATACATCTCAAATTATTAGGTGATAACCAGCCACTAATGGGAAACAATGGATTTGAATAGATACCAACAAGGAAACGAGGAGCTCATACCACCGGGAGGATAAAAGAACTTGGGTCAATTATAAGCACCATAATAGCAACAATTCTTAGGGAAAGCTTTAGGTGAAATATAACCCAATATAACTCCAAAGAAGAGATTGATTGGTTGAGAAGAAGTCTTGAGCGAAGAGAAAAATGATGGATTTAGATATGTCACTCTTGAAAACTTGTGAATCATGAAACACGAAGGAAAATTATCAACAATGCCATAACACCACCTTAAAAGATAAGAGGGGAAAACAATTGCACTCCGGATTACAAGAAGAAGAATGCTTGAACTCCTCTGAAAATAATCTTGATGAACACTTCGAGAACAAATTGAATCCTTGATCAACCATCATGTAAAGCCTCCTTGGAGAACTCCGGTAAGAAAAGAATGAACAACCGAAATGAAGGATAAAAGAATAAGGTTGAAGCCTTGCAATGATTTAGATGGATCTTCAGGATGATATAATTGAAATAACTTTGAGCTCCGGAAAGAAAGATGGACAACTTAAACCGAGAATTTGATGAACCTCCGGAATAGTGAATTAATCACTTGGAATAACAAGAGTAATGATTATGTTATGCGTATCCTTCACCAATTTAAATTGATTACAAACAATGGAATTGGCATACTACTTAGTCTCGTAGAATGGATTAAGCGAGATATAGCGCAAACTTGGGAAGGTCTTCGACAAATCCACCGGTAGGATTGAAAACAACAAATGAATTGATATTATAACAACGTAAGAAGAATCTTGAACGAACCACCGTAAGAACTGAAAATGAACGAAATAAAGGGATGAATCACCGGGTAAGAATTGACAAATGAACGAAGATACATGAGAGAGTTTAGATACAAAAGAACGAAGAGATCACGAACTGATTAAAGGATATTTGATCGATGCCCCCATAAGATTGGAGAACGAGATCTGAAAGGTGAGAATGAATAGGTCTTCTGAAATGATGGGCTTCAGAGAATCAAATTGAAAAGAATCTTGAATTGCTCCGGATGGGTGAAAAGAATTCTCACAATCGAATACAATTATGAGAGGATGGCAGCAAGCTGGAATCACAAATCTTTGAAGAGAATGAAGCAAGATTTAAAAGAAACTCTTCTTCGGTCTTCAAATGCAGAGAATGAGGATGAGAAACATCACCGTGAATCGTTGATGCACTCCGGAATGACAAATAGAAAAGGTTGAGCCAATGATGAAAAGGATTTGACAGATCTTGGAGGAAGACATTTGACTGATGACAGTTCATTCTTACGTCAAACTTTGGAAAGAATTTGAGAAGCTTCGATAAAATAAGAAGAGTCAGGTAAGATCATGGGAAAGACCTATGGGTTAGGGCCCACTCAAAAGAAACACCGTTGAAATGAATTAAAAGAGAGGTTGCACCGATTGAATTAAATGGCTTGAATGAGATAACAACCTCGAAATAGGTTGAACTGATCTTGAAATACAAGACGGACCTTCTGAGATATCTTCAGCACTCCCGAACAAAAGAATAGCAAGAAGTGGATGATTAAGAGGTGTACCGGCATGAGAAAACATTTGGAACGAGGAAAAGATATGATCGACAAGGCTTGACTTGAATCCACCGGAGAAGTAAAAGAACGAAGAATGATGAACTTGAAGCTCCGTTAGAATCTTCATGAGAAATCATCGGATAAGACATTGACGGAAAAGAATGGAAAGACTTCACAACAATAAAAGGATACTTGAATAAGAAATCTGGTTCCTTGATGAAAATGGTGGGAGGGAGGGAAAACAAAGGCAAATTTGGGACGAATGAAATGAACACCGTTGAAAAGAAATGAGATTGGATCTTGCAAATGTTGAAGTGATCGGATCCACTTGAAGAGAAACTCACTGGTTGAGAAGAAATTGAAATGAAAAACTCGATGATCGAGAAGGATTAGTATTCACATAGAAATATGAGAACACCACTTAGGAAAAGGTATGGAATCCACATTTGACTTCGAAGCAACTCGAATACCACAACTCAAAAACAAAAACAAAGGATTGGCTAAACCGGAACCAACATATGATAGATATTTCGTCCGAATTTTTCATGGTGGGGCCTACACGGGCTCGATCGTACAGCACCATCATGTACAAGGCAGTGCACATGACATACGAAGCGTCCCCGAGTCAGCATAGCCAAGGACTCTTTAAGACACAACGAGACCACTGTAAAACCAACCGTGGATATGCGGACCACTAGACGTCGAACCCCAATTTCATATCATACATCTGTCAGAAAGATATCCTTAGAGCTACTTGAATTCCAACTTATAAACTCCCGAAATGTTCCGGTTATGCAATCAGGTGTTGGGGATACATGAGAAGCATAATATCTCACCCAAAACTAGCAAATCCTACATCCAGCTATATCCATCCTTCAACACATATCCAAGAAACCTTCGGAAATTGTCTACCTCAACCTTCGAAAAGTATCCGTTATACGAGTTATGGCAATACTCCCGAACTCCCGCCCCAGTACTGGGTGGCGTCGAGGTTATCTCACCAACAACTGCATAAAAGAGATTTTCAATGTCGGCGAAACTAATCTCAGGTATTCCAGAACTGGAACGATAAAATTGTGACGACAACACCTCGAAGCTCAACTCCTCGGGACACTGCCACAACCCCTAAATGACAGGAGGCACCAAGAACAATGTTCTCATCACAAATCGATCGGAACGATTCCAAGATACCCGCGTGATCTTAATTTTTTTTGTGGAATTTGTGAAGAGAAGAGTCAAAACTCTACATCAGGATGTCTCACCAGAGCGACGAAGGGACTGAGGAGTAAAAAGAAGTCCTACTCTCCGATATATATAATTCCTAAATGACTCAAAACATTCTAGACTCAACAACGCCAATGATTCGATCAAGCAGGGGGATCCTAAAGTCGGGGAAGGCTCTGATTACCAACTTGTAACGCCCTCGATGCGGCTATATCTCCCACATGTCGAAGCACGACTTAGAGGCATAACCGCATTGAAAGCAATGTCGCAAGTGAGGTAATCTTCACACAACCCATGTAATACATAAGGGAAAGAGATATATAGTTGGCTTACAATCGCCACTTCACACAATTACATGAATAAAGCATTACATTAACCTTATACAATCAAGGTCCGACTATTAAACCAGATGTCGGTGGGAACGACACCTATGGGATCACAAGAATCCCTACTACGGTTCCAGGCGCGGGGTCGTGAGAAGAGCGGATCAAACAGATAGCACACGGTTCGTTTATCCAGGTTCGGGCCGCGAGGATGCGTAAAACCCTACTCTTGCTTTGGTGGATTGTATATCTGTGTTCTTGACCTAGCTATGGGGCGTGAGGAGCTCCAAAAAGCCGAATCCTCCTCCTGGTCGCCTCGGGCCTCCTTTTATAGGAAAGGGGTTGCCACAGTAGCACACATGAGGTGGAAAGGGTATAGTGATGTGAGGTTATCCCTTGCATTACATGACAAGGCGCATTTAATGCGTCTTGCCCAGGTGTCCTTGCTTTATCGGGGATGGGGGATAGCCCTGTCTCGTCCGTCGCCGCTCCCTCTCGTGTCGACACGCGCCCTGGCCAGCGGCGCCCGCGGTGCCATATAGGCAGGCAGGCAGCTGAGGTGGCACAGTGGTGGGTCTCCACGAAGATCCGCATGCCACCACGCAGGTGCCTGCCCAGCTGGTTGGGTCGGCAGCTACATGCGAACGGCGGTGGAGGTTTGACTGGCGTGGGCCTGATGGTGGCCCTACGGGTGTTCTTGGCAAGGGCCTTGCCGGGGCCCCGGCAAGGGTCTTGCTGTGGCGCCTGCTGTCATCCCCGGCAAGGCTCTTGCCGGGGGCCTTGTGGTCCTCCTTGGTTGGGATCCCGCCAAGGATCATCATCTTCTAAAGGGTGTATCTGATCTTGAATGCCTTCACAAAGATCTGCATGCCACCACGGGGATGTCTCCCGAATCCTTGCCCCATGGGGGCAGTGGACTCAAGGGTGACTCACTCCGTAGGTGTGGGGCGAGCTGCCACGGCAAGGGTCTTGCCGGGTTTGCTAAAACCGCCTCCCGGCAAGGATCTTGCCGGGGGGAGTCCGCTTGGTCTCCTTTGCTCTTTGTGGGCTTGGACTTGGCGTCGTTCTGCTTCTCTTGAGCTTCGGCCTTACCTTGGCTCACCTCCCTTGCCTTGCTCAGTGTGGTGGTGCCCGTGGCTCAGATTGCCCGTGCATAGTTATAGGGGTACAAAAAGTGTACCCCTCTTTTTGTACACCGACAGGAGCCCTCGGGCCTGGGCCACACGTAAGCGCAATCGCGTCATTGGGCTAGGCCCAAAAATGGTGCGCGGGCAGGCGGAGCGGTTTTTACCGCGGTAAGTCTCTTTGCGTGCTGCGCTTCCCACGACTCCCGCGTGTGGCGCGGCGTGGGGAGGCGCGTGCGACGTGGGCGGCATGCGTGGGGCTGAGCTTTGCATGCATGCGCCACGTCGTAGTAAAGGGGGCAGTTCGCGCCTTCCCCATAAACGGAGGGAGGCATGGAGGCGTGGCCCATTTACTGAACGGGGTCGAGGCGTGGTCTTCAAGGCGTCCACTCCCCACGATCAAGGGGTGGGGAGAGGTCGCCTCACCCGTCACCTCGGTCCTGCACGCCTGCCACGTGGCTCTCATGCGCTTGGGGCGACGAACGGTGGAGGCGGGAAACCGGGCCGCCGTGGGCAGGGGCGGCGGGTCGGTCCCAGTTCCCTGCGCCTTCCACGTCTTGATTGGCTGAGCGGGGCGGCCGAGCCCCCACCCCATTCCTTTATAAAGAGCGGGAGGGGCGATGGCGTCCCGCATTCTTTCATCTCCTCCTTCCTTCAGCTTCTGCTCCCCCCTTCCATCCGCCATGGAGAGAGAGAATCCTGGTCCTTCAACGGTGGCGGCGAGGGTCGCCGCTCGACAACGCGTCCCTCCTTCTCCTGCACCCGCGGTGGCAGAGCCGGCCGCGAGGGGAAGGGGGAGGGGGCGAGGCCGTGGGCGAGGCCGAGGTGCTCGGGGAAGAGGAAGACGGGGCGGCGCGCCGGCCTCTTCTCCGCCAGCAGTTCCTCCCCCCATGGAGGGTCACATTGGGGATGACCCTTGCGAGTTCTTCGTCAGGCTGCGCCGGCCGCCTCGCCGTCGCCTTCGTCTCCCGACTCCATTCGTGCGGGAGATGGAGCTGGATCCGCCGGAGTCGCTGCGGCTGCACATGAGGGGCTGTGGGATCAGCGGCACGCGGGTTCGCCTCGACTTCCCAGCCCCTCACGATATGTATCTTCGTCGAGGATGGAAGACGTTCGCTCATATCCACCACTTGACGGAGGGGCTCACTCTCCATTTCAAGCTGATGGAGGGTGGCCTTCTCTCCGTCAAGGTCTTCGGGTGCTTTGGGACACGTGAAAGGTGCTGCGTGGAGAGATCTTCTGATAGCGAAGACTCCTCCTCAGGCAAGAGTGACGAGGAGGACAGCGGCAGCGATGACGAGGGTAGTAGGTGGCAGGATGATGGGTCCAATTAGGTGTCGGGCGCCACTCCGTGCGGCACCGGCGACCCGATCATCCGTGTCGCCGGCTTCCTGAACTTCTCGGGGTCGTCTCCTTGGGCGGCTGGTGTTGGGAGGCTGTGGAAGAGGAAGAGGGCGGGCGGCAAGGCCGTCAAATCAGAGTACGCGGGCACTGACGCCTTCGACGCGTGCTGACGTCCTGCCGCCTCGTCTTCGAGCTCTGCTTCCGGCGCTGCCATCACCATCCAGCCTTCGGACGGCCACCGAGATGTTCTCTTGGTGTCTTCTGCCACCCGTAGCTCGCCTAGGCGCCCCTTTTGCCCTTTTCGCCTCCTTGACCTGCGTCCTGAGGAGAGGGACAAGAAAGGGATTATGGGCACCTTATCTCTTTTTAGCTTGTAAGCCTTCGGGCCTTAGCTGAATTTAAAACTTGTAATCCCATCATTCATGTTTTTCATTCCCTATGGACTGTACCTGAGTGGAATGTTTTTAATGAAAAAGGGATGCTTGCCGGGTCATTTGTTTGTGGGTAGAACCCACGACAAGGAGTAAATCCTTGATATCTTTAAGATAAACATTTCCTTTCCCGGCAACAGGCCTTGCCGTCTCCCCACTTCGCTCGACCTTTCTCACACCTTTGGCGGAGGCATGGATGAGGTGGGTTCAGGCTCCTTGTTTCATCCTCTCGCTACCGCGACTACGACCAAACCTGGCCCTAGGAACGAGCCCTAGGGCCTAGAGTTAGGGGAGCACGGTAGATTTAGGAAAAAACGAGGTTTCACATACATCAGTCCATAAGGAAACGCATGGTAAGGGATGAAGAACTTATCTGAAGTTGTAGCCCCCGGCAACTCTGGTTTCCCGTGGGTGAATCTTTGCTCTTGCAGCCCCCGACAATACTGGCTTGCCGGGGTCTAGATGCTGGTCTTTCCCTCTTCTCTTTTTCGTCCTCAAGTGATCCGGCAAGGATATCTGTGAGTCCTGCGAACCAAAGAAGACGAAAGAACGGCAAAGAGACGCACACTCGACCTCTAAGCTAGGGGTTAGTCGCCGCTAAGCACTATCAACCCTAACCAAGGACGAGACTCGACCTAACATGCATGCTATAACTTAGGGCGCCAGTGCTTCATTTATCTATGCTCAGGGTCTACGCCTGGATTTGTACAAAGGGTTACATGCATCATCGGCAATGCTTGTACAAAAGCTGGCTTGCCGGGGGGCCCGGCAAGCCGCGCCTCACGGGTAAAACTTGCGAAGATGCTCAATGTTCCAGGAGTTACTCACCGGAACGGCATCTTCGGTCTCCAGGCGGACTACGCCGGGCCTGGTGACTCGTATTACCCGATAAGGGCCTTCCCACTTTGGCGTCAACTTGTTGGAATTCTTGGTCGATTGAACGCACAGAAGGACAAGGTCGCCTTCCTCAAGGCTTCGGGCATGAACCTTGCGGCTATGGTAGCAGCGCAAGGCTTGCTGGTAGCGTGCTGCTCTCACAGCCGCCCGAAGACGATCTTCCTCAATGAGCATTGCGTCATCTTGCCGCAGCTGCTCTTGCTCAAGCTCATCATAAGCGAGCACTCGAGGTGACCCGTATATGAGTTCAGTGGGGAGAACTGCTTCTGCCCCGTATACTAGGGCAAAGGGTGTCTGGCCGGTGGCTCGATTTGGCGTCGTCCTGATCGACCAAAGAACCGTCGGGAACACATCAATCCAGCGCCTTCCACTCTTGTGCAGCCTGTCAAAGGTCTTGGTCCTTAAGCCTCGCAGTACTTCAGCGTTTGCCCTCTCAGCTTGACCATTGCTTCGTGGGTGAGCAACGGAAGAGAAACAGACTTTGCTGCCGAGGTCTTGGATATATTGCATGAAGGTGCGGCTTGTGAACTGTGTGCCGTTGTCGGTGATGACCCTGTTGGGTACACCAAAACGGCACACTAGTCCCTTGAAGAACTTGACGGCTGACTGAGCTGTGACCTTCCTCACTGCCTCCACCTCCGGCCACTTTGTGAACTTGTCGATTGCAACATACAAGTACTCAAAGCCCCCGACAGCACGGGGGAAAGGGCCTAGTATGTCGAGCCCCCAAACCGAGAAGGGCCAAGAGAGAGGAATGGTTTGAAGGGCTTGAGCTGGCTGATGAAGCTTCTTTGAATGGAACTGACACGCTTCACACCTGGTGACTAGTGTCGTCGCATCCTGGAGGGCGGTGGGCCAGAAGAAGCCTTGCCGAAATGCCTTGCTGGCAAGGGCCCTTGACCCGATGTGGGATCCACATATGCCTCCGTGTATCTCTGCCAACAGCTCCAGTCCTTCCTCCCGAGGGATACACTTCAATTTCACACCGTTCGGCCTCTTTCTGTACAGGACGTCATCGACGAACTGGTACATGGTAGAGCGACGGACTACTTTTTCCGCTTCTTCCTGCTCTTCAGGAAGTTCCCCTGTTTGGAGGAATCGAACGATATGTTGTGCCCACGCTGGAGCCTGGGGCTCGACGACGAGGACTAAAGGCATTTCGTCCTCTATAGGAGCGGCTGTCTCGATCGCAAGAGCTTGACGTTCCGCCGGAGCTAGCCTTCCCATGGCGGGCTCAGTGTCCCCGGCAACATCCTTGCCGGTGGCTCCGGGGAGCTCGGCGGGAAAGTACTTGCCGGGTCCTGATTTCCTCCTCTTGTTCTGCTCTGCTGATGGATCAATAGATGGCTGAGTTAGCTGGAGCACAAAGGTACCTGGTTCCACAGGTAGCTTGAGGGCAGCGCGTTTTGACAGGTAATCGGCGATATTGTTCTCCGCCCGGGGAACGTATTCAGCCTGTATACCATCGAAATGCTCTTCTAGCTTTCTGACTTCATCGACGTAGGCCTTCATCAACGGGCTCTGGTAGTCTTTGTTGACTTGCTTGACGACGAGCTGCGAGTCGCCCCTGATGATGAGCTTCTTGATTCCGAGGTCTGCCGCGATCCTAAGACCGGCAAGCAGCCCTTCGTACTCTGCCGTATTATTTGTTGACACCTCCCTGGGGAAGTGCATCTGGATCACGTACTTGACGTGCTCTCCGGTGGGCGCGACAAGCAGTACGCCAGCCCTGGCGCCATGTAAGGAGAAAGCTCCATCAAAGTACATGATCCAACTGCAACTTGCCTCCTTGCCGGGGAGAGCAGTCTCTTGGGCTTCTTCGTCAGGTGTTGCGGTCCATTCTGCAATGAACTCCGCCAGGACTCGGCTCTGAATCGTCGAAGTACTTTCAAACTTGAGGCCAAAGCTGGACAGCTCCAGTGCCCATTCCACAATTCTTCCCGTTGCATCTGGATTGTGCAATATCCGTTGCAAAGGGAGGCGAGTGACGACAGTGATCTCGTGTGCCTGGAAGTAGTGACGCAGCTTCCTCGAGGCCATAAGAAGGCCGAAGAGCAATTTCTGCATGCCGGAGTACCTTGATCTAGCTCCCTGCAGGAGGGAACTAACAAAGTAGACCGGGTGCTGCACCATTTTCTTCTTCGGCGGCACTTCAACTAGCTGTGTCATCTCTGCATTGGTGGTGTCGGGCTCTATCGCTGCCATTACCTCGTCGTCAACCTCTCTCTGCGCCACTAGTGAGGCGCTGACCACCTGGTTCGTTGCCGCCAGGTATAGCAGCAACGACTCCTATGGCCTAGGCACAACTAGTATTGGCGCTGAGGAGAGGTACTTCTTCAAATCTTGCAATGCTGCTTCGGCTTCTAGCGTCCACTCCATCGGGCCCGCCTTTTTCAGGATCTTGAAAAAGGGAAGGGCGCGCTCGGCAGACTTGGAAATGAATCTGCCCATGGCGGGGACGCAACCAGCAAGCCGACGCACATCCTTGATTCGCGTGGGTGCTTCAATCTGCTCTATAGCTTTGATCTTGTCCAGATTGGCCTCTATCCCACGCTGTGACACAAAGAACCCGAGAAGCTTGCCGGACGAGACACCAAAGACGCACTTCTCAGGGTTAAGCTTGAGATTGATCTTGCGCAGGTTTGCAAATGTTTCTTGCAAATCTGGTATGAGGGTTGCCCTGTCCTTGGTTTTGACCACTATGTCATCCATATAAGCTTCCATATTTCTATGGAGCTGGGGTTCAAAACCAATCTGGACCGCCCTTACAAACATCGAACCAGCACTCTTCAGCCCGAAAGGCATCCGCATGAAACAATACGTACCACATGGGGTGATGAATGCTGTTTTCTCTTCGTCTTCTCTTGTCATGAAGATCTGGTGGTAGCCGGAGTAGGCATCGAGGAATGACAATAGATCACACCCAGCTGTGGAGTCAACAATCTGGTCGATGCGCGGCAACGGGAAGGGGTCCTTAGGACAAGCCTTATTGATATCTGTGTAATCAATACACAGCCTCCACTTCCCATTAGCCTTGCACACTACGACCGGATTGGCCAACCACGTTGGATGGAGCACTCCTCTTACCAAACCCGCCGCTTCCAGTTTCCGGATCTCCTCTGTGATGAACTCTTGTCGTTCCAAAGCTTGCTTTCTGACCTTCTGCTTGACGGGCCGTGCATGAGGACAGACAGCAAGGTGGTGCTCAATCACCTCCCTGGGAACGCCAGGGATGTCGGAAGCTTGCCATGCAACACATCGACATTCGCCCATAGGAAGGTGACGAGCGCGTCTTCCTATTTGTCGTCAAGGGTGGAGCTTATGGTGAAAGCCCCTCCCGTGTCGTCCCCATTGACAGAAACCTTCTTGGTTCCCGGCGGTATGGCCCTTGGCTTCTTGTTTCCGTCGGTGGAGCTCTCTGGCATGTCCTCGACGGGAGCGCTACACTCCGAAGAGGTGCGCTTGCCGGAGTGGGTGTCCGAGGTCTCACCGGTCTTCTTCTTCTTCTTCTTCCCTCCCGGGGTCCCAGCGGCAGGAGCAAGTGCCCTAGTGGCGGCAGCTGCTGCAACTGCTTGCTGGTATAGTTGGTTAGCGCAAATCAGCGCATCTTTCTTATCGGAGGGGATGGTGATGATCGTCGCAGGTCCTGGCATCTTCTGGGTGTTGTAGGAGTAGTGTGACGCCGCCATGAACTTGGCCAGCGCTGGGCGGCCAAGGATCCCGTTGTAGGGCAAGGGGATCTTGGCAACATCAAACACGATCCTCTCCGTCCTGTAGTTCAGATCGCATCCAAAAGTCACGGGCAGCGTGACCTTTCCCTTAGGTTGGCTTCTTCCCGGGTTGACCCCCTGAAACGTGCCCGTCTCTTCGAGGTCTCCATCAGGAATCTGTAGTTTCTCGATCACGGCAGGCGAGATCAAGTTCAAACCGGCCCCTCCATCGACTAGCATCTTTGTCACCTTGAGGTTGCGTATTGTTGGTGAAACCAACAATGGCAAGCACCCGACCGCAGTAGTGCGATCAGGGTGATCCTCAGTGTCAAAAATGATAGGTGTGCTGGACCACTTCAGCGGCCTTTGGGCATCAAACGACGGCTCTGCTGCTGTAATCTCTCGCGCCCACTGTTTAAGCTGGCAGTGAGAAGTATGCAGCGAGGCGCCACCGTCGACGCACATGGCCTCTGTAGCTTTCTGAAACTCTTGGTCGCCGGATTCGTCGTCCTCTTCGTGATCGCCGTCTTCTAGCTTTTTGTCACGGCCCCGGGCGGGCCTCTCCTGTTGTTTATCCTTGCCGCGACGGCCCGCCTGGCCGTCACGCTTCTTGCCGGACCCCTTAGCACTGTCTTGGCCCTTCTCCTTGTCCTGCCTCTCATATTCAGCCCTCTGCTTCTCAGCGAGGAGCTAACCTGTTATTAGTCTTGGAGAGCATAGCCTTTGGTGCGATGGATCTTGCAGTATCACTTGTCGGAGTTTCCTGGCTTCTCGGCAACCGCCAAGGCCCGGCAGGCGACACATCCGGCAATTTCCTTGCCGGGGTCATCTGCCTTGGTTTTCATGGTGGAGCCGGTGTCATCCGATCCCTCGACGGCAAGCACAGCTTTACCTTTGCGCTTCCTGTTGCAGCGCCGGCCCTTCTTCGCTGGGGCGGCAGCATCTTCATCTGAGGAGTCGGTTTCCACGCCGGCGTCTTCGCCGGGGTACTTCCTTCCCTCTTCAGCCCGGGCACATCTGTCAACAAGAACATAGAGTTCTGCTACATCTTTCACCTTGTTCATTGCCAGCTCTTCGCGCATCTTGCGGTTACGCACGTTCTGATGGAACACGCTGATGATGGCGGCAGGGTGAACATCAGGGATATTGTACTATATCCGGTTGAACCTCTGTATATACTTGCGGAGACTCTCGCCTCCCTTCAGGGGAATGACGTGCAGGCCGCTCGCTTGGCCATGGGCTTGGTGGCCTCCAGTAAAGGCGCCCACAAACTCATGGCACAAATCCGAACAGGAGGAAATAGAGTCTACCGGCAAGTGCATCAACCATGACATGGCGTTGGGTTTAAGAGCTAACGGAAAGTAATTCGCAAGCACCTTATCGTCGCGAGCTCCGGCAGCTTGCATCGCAATGGTGTAGATGCTGAGGAACTCGGACGGGTGGGTCTTGCCGCTGTACTTTTCACCCACGTCAGGTTTGAAGGTGTGGTGAGTGGGCCACTAGAATTGCCGCAGCTCACGGGTAAAAGCCGGACAGCCTACCTCGTAAGGTAGGCCTCCAGGGCTCTCCGGTGTCGGGTGCTTCATAGTAGGTCCTGCTCGCCTGTCTCACTGGTGGCGCGCTCCGCGCTGGCGCTCGATAGTTGTTCGAGCGTCTTCATGTTCTCGTTCCCGAAGGGCTTGGTGCTGGTCACAGTGGGTCCGCGGGTCGGAAGATGCTATGGAGATTTCGTCGCCCGTAACGTCGCGATGGGCTGGCGTCCGCGGTACCGGGCGAGGAGGAGGCGAGTGCACCGTGGTCGCGGCGCCGCCGGCTTTCCTAGCACTGGTGCGAGGGACTTCGTCGGAGCATCGACCCGGGGGCTCCACTGGACTCGGTTCGTCTTTGTTGGCCACCGCAACACGGCTTCAGATAGTGGCTCTCCATTCGTCAAGTTTCCCCGTAGTGGGAGGAAAATCGAGGAGCAACTACGCGCGCGCCAGGGCTTCTCCTGGCGTTGGTGGCAGCGAAACCTGCACGGATCGCGACGTGCTTCGACTTATGACCATGTTAGAAGGAGCTCTATCACGACCCCGCGGCGCATGCCATCTTCAACAGCGCCTCGGCGAGCGGGCAGGTCTTCTACCTCCCGGGAGTGGCGCTCGGGGCTCTTCCCGCGGCGACGCCCGGGGTCTTCGGCGTGATTACGCCGTTCGTCACACGCCGCTTGAGAGGAGCTCGCCGTCGGCACCGGCGTGGGAGTCTTGGAGGCCCTCACATCGCATTCGGGCGGGGTGGCAGCGATCTTGGAAGGCCCCGCGCCACCCGCGGAGGGCCTGGCTCCGTCTTTGGATTTGGCGGCGTGCAGCCCGTTACCAAGCGCACGAACATCGCCGCCTCCCAAACTCCGGCTGCTGGGACAGTGTTGGTGTTCGCGAACGACGCCCCGGGTCCTTTCTACGACCGGTCCGCTGCTCGCCCGCGTCGGGACTCCGGCTTCCGACGGGCCAACCGGCACCGTCGTCTTCTTCTTGGGCGCCATGACGATGAAGAAGCGTCGAACTAACTGCTAAAGCCGATTCTCACAACTGCGCCCCCTACCTGGCGCGCCAAAGATGTCGGTGGGAATGACACCTATGGGATCACAAGAATCCCTACTACGGTTGCGGGGCGCGGGGTCGTGAGAAGAGCGGATCAAACAGATAGCACACGGTTCGTTTATCCAGGTTCGGGCCGCGAGGATGCGTAAAACCCTACTCCTGCTTTGGTGGATTGTATATCTGTGTTCTTGAGCTAGCTATGGGGCGTGAGGAGCTCCAAAAAGCCGAATCCTCCTCCTGGTCGCCTCGGGCCTCCTTTTATAGGAAAGGGGTTGCCACAGTAGCACACAGGAGGTGAAAAGGGTACAGTGATGTGAGGTTATCCCTCACATTACATGACAAGGCACATTTAATGCGTCTTGTCCAGGTGTCCTTGCTTTATCGGGGACGGGGGAGAGCCCTGTCTCGTCCGTCGCTGCTCCCTCTCGTGTCGACACGCGCCCTGGCCAGCGGCACCCGCGGTGCCATGTAGGCAGGCAGGCAGCTGAGGTGGCGCAGTGGTGGGTCTCCATGAAGATCCGCATGCCGCCACGCAGGTGCCTGCCCAGCTGGTTGGGTCAGTAGCTGCATGCGAACGTCGGTGGAGGTTTGACTGGCATGGGCCTGATGGTGGCCCTATGGGTGTTCTTGGCAAGGGCCTTGCCGGGGCCCCGGCAAGGGTCTTGCTGTGGCGCCGCTTTCATCCCCGGCAAGGCTCTTGCCGGGGGCCTTGTGGTCCTCCTTGGCTGGGATCCCGCCAAGGATCATCATCTTCTAAAGGGTGTATCTGATCTTGAATGCCTTCACAAAGATCTGCATGCCACCACAAGGATGTCTCCCGAATCCTTGCCCCATGGGGGCAGTGGACTCAAGGGTGACTCACTCCGTAGGTGTGGGGCGAGCTACCACGGCAAGGGTCTTGCCGGGTTTGCTAAAACCGCCTCCCGGCAAGGATCTTGCCGGGGGGAGTCCGCTTTGTCTCCTTTGCTCTTTGTGGGCTTGGTCTTGGCATAGTTCTGCTTCTCTCGAGCTTCGGCCATACGTTGGCTCACCTCCCTTGCCTTGCTCAGTGTGGTGGTGCACGTGGCTCAGACTGCCCATGCACAGTTATAGGGGTACAAAACGTGTACCCCTCTTTTTGTACACCGACACCAAAATAAAAGAAGACTACCCCAAAAGCTACACAGATCCCCGATCGTCCTGACTAGGCTCCACTACTGATCAACTAGCACGAAACAACACAAAAGACAAGATCTTCATCGAGCTCCTCCTTGAGCTTGGTTGCATCACCTGTACGGTTTCATCAACACCTGCAAACTGGTTTTGGAAGTATCTGTGAGTCACGGGGACTCAGCAATCTCACACCCTCGCGGTCAAGACTATTTAAGCTTATAGGAAGGGTAAAAAGGTATGAGGTGGAGCTGCAGCAAGCGACTAGCATATATGGTGGCTAACAGACGCAAATGACAGCAAGAAGAGAAGGCAAAGCACGGTCGAGAAACTATGATCAAGAAGTGATCCTAGAACAACCTATGTCAAGCATTACTCCAACACTCTGTTCACTTCCCGGACTCCGCCGGAAAGAGACCATCACGGTAACACACGCGGTTGGTGCATTTTAATTAAGATCAACTTCAGGTTTTCTACAACCGGACATTAACAAATTCCCATCTGCCCATAACCGCGGGCATGGCTTTCGAAAGTTCAAATCCCTGCAGGGGTGTCCCAACTTAGCCCATCACAAGCTCTCACGGTCAATGAAGGATATTCCTTCTCCCAAGACAATCCGATCAGGCTCGGCATCCAGGTTACAAGACATTTCGACAATGGTAAAACAAGTCCAGCAACACCGCCCGAATGTGCTGACAAATCCCGATAGGAGCTGCACATATCTCGTTCTCAGGGCACACTCAGATGAGCTCTCCATACAACTAAAACCAAACCTCGAGTTTCCTCGAGGGGGCGCTGCACAGGGTTGTAGTTTGGACCAACACTCAGAGGAGCACTGGCCCGGGGGGGGGGGTATAAAATAATGATGACCCTCAGGAGCGCGACTCCCAAGGGAAAAGAAAAGGCTAGGTGGCGAATGGTAAAAACCAATGGTGGGCATTGCTGGAGGAGTTTTATTCAAGGCAAACTGTCAAGGGGTTCCCATTATAACCCAACCGCATAAGGAACGCAAAATCCGGGAACATAACACCGATATGACGGAAACTAGGGCAGCAAGAGTGGAACAAAACACCAGGCATAAGGCCGAGCCTTCCACCCTTTACCAAGTATATAGATGCATTAATTAAATAAGAGATATTGTGATATCCCAACAAGTAAACATGTTCCAACAAGGAACAACATCTCCATGTTCCAACAAGGAACAAACTTCATCTTCACCTGCAACTAACAACGCTATAAGAGGGGCTGAGCAAAGCGGTAACATAGCTAAACAACGGTTTGCTAGGACAAGGTGGGTTAGAGGCTTGGTTCAACAATACGGGAGGCATGATAAGCAAGTGGTAGGTATCGCAACATAGGCATAGCAAAAGAGCGAGCAACTAGCAAGCAAAGATAGAAATGATTTCGAGGGTGTGGTCATCTTGCCTAAAATCCCGCAAGGAAGAAGAGCGAGTCCATGAAGAAGACAAACGGACGTAGTCGAACGGATCCTCACAACACGACGTTATCGGAACCAACCCGAAGAAGCAACACCGGAAAGGAGCAAACAACATAGTAAACAACCACCACATACACATGGCATGATGCACAACATTTATGATGCATGTCCGGTTTAATGAAGCATGGCATGGTAAAGAGCACAAACAATCCTACAAATTAAGTGGAGCTCATTATGCAACGGAGTTGCATATTGAATAAAACACCACATGACTTATTTAGTTCTCTCCCGTTTATGTACCCAACAAGGTTAAATGTTGTTAGCATGGCAAGATGTGAAGCATGATGAAACTATCTAATCTAGGCAAGTTTAAATGAGGCCGGAACAACAAAACAGCAAGTCCGGAAACTCCTCATATGCATATATTAGGTTTGGTACTGTTCTGCCCTAAACATAATTTTAGAGTTGTTAAACATGCTAGATGAGTGCATCATGTTAAACTAGGCATTTTTCTACCCCATTTACATATAAAGTTTGTTTAAATCCGAGTTACGGTTAATTAGTTATGAATTAAATCATTTTAACATGGCATAGGGGCAAATTTAACCAAACGGCATTTTAATCATTTTAAACATAGATGAAAGTTGCAAATTATTAATCTACACAAAATTCTAAGCGAGTTTCATATATTAAGTTTTTACATGTGATGCTTAGTTTGTGAGATATTAAATGCATGAAGGCTAGGGTGTTCTCTATAAATCTGCAATTCCCTGGAAATTAGCTAAATTCGCAGAGCCTAAAAAAATAGATACTGGGCCGGATCTGCTGGCCCAACAACAGAAAAAAAAGGGGTGGGGCGCCAGGGGTGTTCTCACCATGGGCTTGGCCCATTAGTTGGAGGGAAGGCAGCTGGGCCTGGCATGGCTAAGATCCAGCCGACGCTCGCGGTCAACGGGGACCGGATCGAGCCAGGGAGCTCGGGCTGTGCATGCGCGCGTGTAGGGGGCGTGAACTCCGGCTCCTCGACGCGAAGACCACCGGCGGCGACGGAGCTTGGCGAGGCGGCGACTCCGGCGGGCGGTGCGGTCAGCGGGGACTAGCTTGGGGCGCAGAGAAGGTCCAGGAGCGGGACGCCGGACTGATGCAGGGCAGCAGCAGGATCAGCACAGGGGCGCAGCGGTGGTGTGGGACTTGCCGCGGCGGGCGCTGCGCTGGAGAGGAAGCAGGCTTGGCGCGGCAGGAGGTGGGGACACATCTCGTGGTCCTGCTGGAAGAGGAAGCAGAGGAACGGCGCCATGGCGTGGTTTCGGTGACGAGAAAGGTCGGACGAGGCAGGGAAGCTTGGCGCACGGCCTCTGTTGCTTGTCTCCCGCGCAGACGAGGACGAGGCAGGAGGTCGCGCAAGGTGGCCGGGGCGGTGGCTTCGACGTGGTTCGCCGGGAAGACGGCAACGGGCGGCGGACTTGACGGAGCTCGGCGAGAAGATCAGCCATGGCGCTGGAGCTCCTGTTGAGGTACATAGGGATGAGGAGATTAGGTAGAGGGAGCTGCAGGGAAAAAGGAACAGGAGGAGAGGGTCCCGACGGGGGCTCATCTGCTGGTCTCGAGAGGGGCTCGTCTCCCTGGTTGACAAGGAGAGCGAAGACAAGTTGGATCGAGGGGAGGCCTCGGGTGGAGTCTGGTTGGTGGGATTGGATCGGAGGAATGAGGGGATCCCGAGGAAGAAAGGTAGGTGGCGGCGCGATGGGACAAGTGGGCTAGAATTTAGGGTTTCATCTGTGTATAAATAGCAGGTGGGATAAATTAGGGGCTGTCCGGTCCCTTCGATCATAATCGGAGGGTCACAAATAACTATGTTAGGAAGTCCAATTAACAAAACGGATACGTTTTGTAGATGTTTGGGGATGATCCGGACACAACGGTGGCGACAGTCTGGGTCGGGTCCGGGACAGCTTTTCGGACGCGCGCGCGAGGAGAGCCGCGGGCTGACGAGAGAGGTTAGGTAGGGTCTGACGGTGAGTAGTGGACTGTGCAGAAGGCCTCGGGCTAAGACAAGAGAAGAGAGAGGGAGGCCCGGCGTCTGTTTCCGGAGACCAAAAACATCCGACATTAGACCGGCTATAATGCCGCTATAGTTTAACGGTTGGGCTATCAAACGAACTCCGAATGCGATGAAACTTGACAGGCGGTCTATCTACACTATAATAAGACCACACGCCAACTTTCAACCCAATCCGAGAACATTTTCCAGCCACTTATAAAATAATATTTCGGACGTGCCGCGGGCGCGTGCAAGTGTGTCTGGGCTCAGAACGGACAACGGCCGGAACTGGGGGAACCCGGACGGATGCAAGTTTTGAAAACATGATGATGCCGTGCGGATGATGACATGATAAAATGCAACACACAAGCAAATGACATGGCAACATCGGTGAATAACAGGAAGACACCTGGCACATCGGTCTCGGGGCGTTACAAAATCCTTACCCAAAACTCGAAAACTTCACAACACAAAACTCCAACAAAAAAATCTCGTAAGCTCCGTTAGTATAAGAAAATAAATCACCACTTTTGGTACTGTTGTGAACTAATTCTTTATTTATATTGGTGTAATATCTATTGTATTCCAACTTTTCCATGTTTCATACCCCCCTGATACTAGCCATAGATGCATCAAAATAAGCAAACAACACGCGAAAACAGAATCTGTCAAAAACAGAACAGTCTGTAGCAATCTGGTGATTTTGAATACTTTTGTGACTCCAACAATTCTAATAAATTAGTAAGTCGTAGATAATTTGTTTATTAATCCTCTGCAAAAACAATCAGTATTTATTGCACTTCTGTTAAAATTTAAAACTAATCTCCTGGGCGCAAAAGTTTCTGTTTTTCAGCGGGATTAAATTAACTGTCACCGTAAGCTATCCCAAAAGTCTTACTTGACACAAAAACTAATTAAAACACAAAACCTCATCTAACTAGAGGCTAGATTATTTATTCAAAGCAAAACAGGACCTAAAAAGCAAGAACAAAAATAAAATTGGGTTGCCCCCCAACAAGCGCTATTGTTTAACGCCCCTAGCTAGGCATAAAAACACGAATAGATCTATGTATTATCATCTTTGTCATGCAAACCATAAGTGGCTCTCATAATAGATTCATAATGCGATTTAATTTTATTTCTTGGAAAGTGTTCCATGCCTTTCCTTAATGGAAATTGAAATCTAATGTTTCTTTCTTTCATATCAATAATTGCACCAATCGTTCTAAGGAAAGATCTACCAAGAATAATATGACATGTAGGGTTGGAATATATATCAAGAACAATGAAATCTACGGGAACATAATTCCTATTTCCAACAATAAGAACATCATTAATCTTCCCCAAGGTGGAATCCGCAAGGTGGAAGTTTAGAGAACAATCATCAAATTCACGGAAACCTAGCAAATCACACAAAGTTTTTGGAATCCGCAAGATGCAAGTTCTAGCAAATCACACAAAGATTAAATAGGAGTCACATCAATCACTTTTAGATCTTCATCATCATTTTCACAGAAACTAGAAGTACACGCTTTTATAAGCCAATCTTTCTTAGCACGCATCTTAGCGGTTCTTTCTTTGCATTCATCAATGGAAATTCTCATGGCTTTGAGAGACTCATTGATCTAAGTTTCAAAGAATCAACATCAAGAGAAATTCTATCCACCTTCCTAGCCAAATCATCAATCTTAAGCAATTTTTCTTCAATCAAAGCATTGAAATTCTTTTGCGAACTAATAAATTCTTTAACACTATTCTCAACTTCATAGGGCATATTATTATAATTTACGTAAGAATTGTTATAGGAATTACCATAATTATAACAGGAATTAATAGGAAACATCCTAGGATTAAAATTACCTCTATACGCATTATTACCAAAATTGTTCCTACCAAAAAAATTCACACCCATAGATTCATTATTGTTTTCAATCAAAGTAGACAAAGGCATATCATTAGGATCAATAGGAGTACTCTTACTAGCAAACAATTTCATAAGCACATCCATCTTTCCACTCAAAACATTTATTGCTTCAATTGCATGCACCTTTTTACTAGTGGAAGATCCTTCGGTATGCCATTGAGAATGGTTGACCATAATATTATTTAGGAGTTTAGTAGCTTATCCTAAAGTAATTTCCATAAAAGTGCCTCCCGCGGCCGAATCTAAAAGATTTCTAGAAGAAAAATTCAATCCAGCATAAAAGTTTTGTATAATCATCCAGAAATTCAAACCATGAGTAGGGTAATTTCTAATAATCAATTTCATTATCTCCCAAGATTGTGCAACATGTTCATGATCAAGTTTCTTAAATTCATAATACAGTTTCTAAGGGAGATGATCTTAGCGGGAGGAAAATACATGGAAATAAAAGCATCTTTACACTTATTCCATGAATCAATATTATTTTTAAACAAAGATGAAAACTAAGTTTTAGTGCGATCCTTAAGCGAGAACGGAAATAACTTCAACTTAACAATATCATTATCCACATCTTTTTTCTTTCGCATATCGAACAAATCAACGAAATTATTAAGATGGGATGCGGCATCTTCATTGGGAAGGCCGGAAAATTGATCTTTCATAACAAGATTCAGCAAAGCAGTATTAATCTTACAAGATTCCGCATTAGCATCGGGAGCAATCAGAGTACTAGTAAAATCATTGTTGTTGGTATTGGAAAAGTCACACAATTTGGTATTATCTTGAGCAACCGTGACAAAGAAAGGAATCCAACACACGAGCACACAAAAAGTGTCACATCCCTAGCTTCTGGCATTTCACTAGGCTAGTTTCATGTGTGCATCATGTTTAAATTTTGCCTAAACTTGAATTGGGGATGTTCAAACCCTATAACCAAATGAAATCCAACTAGGATCACAATGAAATATTCTCAATGATCCCAAATGCCCTTTGGAAATGTTCATCATTTCTGATAAAGGTAAAAACCTCTGCCAAAAATGATAAACATATTTCCAGGACATTTCTGGATTTTTGAATTAACTCATATTGTAATTGAATTGGGGCATTTAAATCCTATAAACATTTTAAATGCTCTAATAATTCTGAAACTAGTTGAGGGTTGTTGGGAATAATTTCAATAGTGCCCACAAATATTTTCAGGATTTTTGGAAATGCTCTGGCATTTTTAATAAAGACAAAACAATTGTAGAAAATAGAAAACAGAAACAATTAATAAAAGAGAGAGGAGAAAGGAACCTACCTGGCCCACTTACCTGTAGCCGGCCCAGCTTGACCAGCCCAGCCCACCTACATCGTCGCTCATCGTCTTCCTCTGTAGTAGGCAGAGGCGAATATGCACGCGCGCGCCGGGAGGCCTCCACCTCCTGCTTTGCGCTGGAAGCGTCCCTGCGAGTCCAGCTACTTGCCTGGAGACGCCATGCTGCCCCCCCGACTCTCTCTCGCTCTCTCTCGTCCCCATCCTCTCCCCTGGCTCTCTCCCTCGCACGCACCGAACGCAGCCGCCGCCGCCGCTCACCGTTGCCGCACCCAGAGCCTCCCCCTCGACCCCTCGACATGCCCAGTAGCTCCACTACCTCGTCCTTGACCTCCTCACCAAGCCAAGCGACACCGGACGCCGCCGGACGCCCTCACCGCCGTCTTCTTCAACCTAGGCCACCGAGATCGCTGGCGACTGTGCGCCCGCTCCGACGCTTCCCCGAGCTCTGCGAGGCCACTGAATGAACCGCTGTGAGCTCCTGCGTGGATCCCCTCCTTCCTCCCCTTTGATTTCGAGCCGTAGACGTCGCCCCCTTGACGGCCGTAGCCGCTGCCGCTTGAGCTCATCGTCGGCATAGCTCCGGCGACCAAATGGTCACTCCGGCGAGTCCAACTTGCTCCCCGCAACGCGTAGTGCCCCGCTAGACCTTCGCCTCGCTCGTTAGCACACCACAGCGCTAACCCGCACCAGCCCCGAACTCCGGCAGCCGCCGCGGGTTCCACTCCGGCGAACTCCGGCCACCCCCGCACCTCCCGTTGGTCTCCCTAGATGCGCACGAGCATGGGCTATCCTCTGGTGCCCCTGGCGCGTCGATCCGTCGCCTCTAGTGAGTTCCGAGCAAACTCCGCTGCGGTTCGAGGTCACCGCCGGCGAGACTCCGGCGACTGTCGACGTGGCCACTTAGTTAGCACTAATCACTCACTAATTAACCTCCTGACCCACTTACATGTGGGACCGGTGCCTAAAATATTTAGTTTAACTTTTTGCTAGATTAGCACTAATTCCAGTGGCCCCGCTTGTCAACTTTGACTTGGCCACGTCAGCTTTGACCGGGTCCCACATGTCAGCCTCTGTAGCTGACTATGTGCCACTGACTAGTGGGCCACACCTGTCAGGTTTGACCTGGACGGTCTTGTTGACCAGCTGACATCAGCATGACCTAATGGTGACGCAATATTTCCTTTCTGGAATTTAAATAAATCTTAAATGATAGAAAATGTCCAAAAGTTCCAAAAATCATAGAAATTCAACCGTAACTCCAAATGAAATAAATTATATATGAAAAATTATCAGAAAAATCCAATCTATCCATTTATACTAATTTCATGCATGTTCAACCAACTTATACCCACTGTATAAGTGAAAACATGATAATGGCATTTTAAATGCTAAATATGGAGTTTGCATATGAACCCTTGGTCCATATGGACTTCATTTAAATTGTTGCTAGATGCATTAGTGCAAAACACATTCATATTGCCATGTCATAGCATGCATCATATTGTTGCATATTGTCATGTGTTGATTGAGTTCTTTCTCAGTTGCCGGTGTTTGTCCCCTCTCGATAGACGTTGTACCGATGCTGTGATCGTTGACACTGATGAAGACCCAATGCTATCTTCAGAAGTGCCAGGCAAGCAAAACCCCCTTGTTCATTTCGATACAAACCACTCTCTCGCTCTTGCTCTCTTTTACTGCATTAGG
The DNA here is from genome assembly GCF_003073215.2 of Triticum urartu. Lineage (NCBI taxonomy): Eukaryota > Viridiplantae > Streptophyta > Magnoliopsida > Poales > Poaceae > Triticum > Triticum urartu. The sequence goes on along the minus strand of NC_053023.1, from coordinate 330,336,315 downwards.
ACAACAACGATTCAACTGTTACATGTTGCGGTAGTTGAACCCCTTTCCTCTGCATGACCTGTCATTGCCACAGTAAATAGATGAAACCCACTAGCATGAGTAGGAGTTGTTTGAGCCCTAATGTTCCTACTCATTCATGCTTGTTTGTCATGCCTGCTACTGCTTAGAGTTGAGTCAGGTCTGATTCATCGGGAGTGAATTGGAATAGTGATGAACATGTCCTACTGTGTGTGAGCTAAGTGTGTAAACACGATTTGGTAAAGGTAGCGGTGAGAGGCTATGTAGGAGTACATGGTGGGTTGTCTCATTGAAACCGTTCTTAGGAACTGAGTTCTGTGTTTGTGATCCATGACCAGCTACTACCACGCATTGGGCCCGAAACCAATGGACCCTCTCGACTTATTAACTTCCCTTGTCCTTTGTCCAGGAGTTGCAACTAGTTTCTGGTGTTTGTAGGATATGTGTTGGTGGCCGTGCATAGCGCTGACCCTAGGGGTGGGCTATGATGCGGTAGATACACCATGGCACGGTGTACCGGGCGCCCGTTTGGTGTCTCGGGAACCCTGCACACATCCTTTGGTGCTGTGAGCGAAACTCCAGTCGGATCTCCTCACGAATGGAACCCGAATAGGCGATAAACCTGGACTAGAGACTTGTGTGGTTAGTCAGGTCATGGACGACTCCCTCGCCAGGCTTCCGCTTGAAGGTTGCTGAGATACACGACGTGTACATGGTGGTAAGTGGCGAGAGCGTGTGTGAAGAAGTACACCCCTGCAGGGTTATAAATGATCTATTCGAATAGCCGTGTTCGCGGTAAAGGACTTCTAGGTTGCCTATAACAGTTCATAGACAAGTGAAAGTGGATACTCTAAAACTTGCAAGATAAGTGTGAGTGCTATGGATGGCCTTCTCGTAGGGAGACGGGAGCGGATCCATAGTGGTGTATTGAATGGTGAATATGTGGACTCATGTGCGCCACCTCAAAAGAGTTGCTTGCAATCGTAGTTCAGGTTAGCCACTGAGTCAAAGCTGGCTTGCTGAAGTCAAACTCCAACACCCCCCCCCCCATGTTGATACCGATGCATATGTAGCTAGTTCTGATGTAAGTCTTGATGAGTACCTTTGTACTCACGTTTGCTTAATTTATGTTTTGCAGAGAGACTTCAGTCTCGCTAGTGGTTCCGCGTGGACTTCGACGTTTAGCTTGATACCTCAGCTACGATCTTGTGCCCTCGGCAGGATCTGGTAGATAGTCAGGCTTCTCAGCCTTTTTCATTTATAGATGTCTGTACTCAGACATGTTAAGCTTCCGCATGTGCTTTGACTTGTATGCTATGATTGTTGGGTCATGAGACCCATGTTTGTAATATCTCGCTCCTTGGAGCCTAATGAATAAATACTTAAGTTGTAGAGTTATGTTGTGATGCCATGTTGTATTTACACATATCGAGCATATTGTGTGTATGATTGAAATGCTTGGTATGTGTGGGATCCGACAATCTAGTTGTTTATCCTTGGCAGCCTCTCTTATGGGGAAATGTAGTCTAGTGCTTCCATGAGCCATAGTAGTCCGCTACAGCCCGGTTCACCGGAGTCCTATTAGCCCAGCACTACTGCTCAGGACACTTGACTGGCCGGCATGTGTTTTTCACTTCGTTCCTGTGTCTGTCCCTTTGGGGAAATGTCACGCGGTGACATCCAGAGTCCTGCCTAGCCTGCTACATCCCGGGTTCCCGGAGTCCTGTTAGCCCAGTGCTACAGCCCGGATTCACACGCTGCTGACCGACATGCTCGATGTGATTCATGTATGCCTGTCCCCATAGGTTAGTGCCGCTTTGGGTTCACAACTAGCCATGTCGGCCCGGGTTCTCTGTCATATGGATGCTAGCGACACTATCATATACGTGAGCCAAAAAGCGCAAACGGTCCCGGACCATGGTAAGGCGACACCCGTGGGAATACCGTGCGTGAGGCCGCAAAGTGATATGATGTGTTACCAGCTAGATCGATGTGACTTGGAATCGGGGTCCTGACAAAAAGCAAGCGAATAAGACGAATGGAAGAGAGGCGAAGAAAAGGCCAATCTTTTTCGAAAATCGTTTTAGAAGTGGGGGACAGCAAAACGAGAGGCAGATGGAGAATAATGTAATGCGAGAGATGAGAGTTTATGATGGGTACTTGGTATGTCTTGGCTTGGTGTAGATCTCCCTGGCAACAACGACAGAAATTGGCAAGTTGACGGGAGATCAAATCTTGACTTGACTTGGCGTAAATCTCCCCGGCAACGGTGCCAGAAATCCTTCTTGCTACCTCTTGAGCTTGCGTTGGTTTTTTCCTTGAAGAGGAAAGGGCGATGCAGCAAATAAGCATAAGTATTTCCCTCAGTTTTGAGAACCAAGGTATCAATTCAATAGGATACTACGCAACAAGCAATTGAATACTTGCACAAACAAACACTAACTTGCAACCAACGACAAAGGGGTTGTCAATCCCTTCACGATTATTCGCAAAGTGAGATCTGATAGAGATTGATAAATGGTAAAGTAATATTTTTGGTATTTTTGGTTTATGGAACGGAAAGTAAAATATTGCAAACTAAGGGAACGACGACAGAAATTGGCAAGTTGACGGGAAACTAATATGATGTAAAATAGACCCGGGGCCATAGGTTTCACTAGTGGCTTCTCTCAAGATAGAAATTATTATAGTGGGTGAACAAATTACTGTCGAGCAATTGATAGAAAAGCGCAAAGTTATGATGATATCTAAGGCAATGATCATGAATATATCACATCCGTGTCAAGTAGATCGAAACGATTCTGAATCTACTACTATTACTCCACACATCGACCGGCTCCTGCCTGCATCTAGAGTATTAGGTTCCTAAGAACAGAGTAACGCATTAAGCAAGATGACATGATGTAACGGGATTAAATCAAGCAATATGATGAAAACCCCATCTGTCGATGGAAACAATACAATATGTGCCTTGCTGCCCCAACTGTCACTGGGAAAGGACACCGCAAGGTTGAACCCAAAGCTAAGCACTTCTCCCATTGCAAGAAAAACCAATCTAGTTGGCCAAACCAAATCGATAGTTCGAAGAGACATGCAAAGATATCAAATCATTCATATAAGAATTCAGATGAGATTCAAATAATATTCGTAGATAAGCTGATCATAAATCCACAATTCATCATATCTCGGCAAACACACCGCAAAAGAGTATTACATCGAATCGATCTCCAAGAACATCGAGGAGAACTTTGTATTGAGAATCAAAGGGAGAGAAGAAGCCATCTAGATACTAGCTATGGACCCATAGGTCTGAAGTAAACTACTCATGCTTCATCGGAGAGGCAATGGTGTTGATGTAGAAGCCCTCCGTGATCGATTCCCCCTTCGGCAGGATGCCGGAAAAGGGCCCAAGATGGGATCTCATGGGTACAGAAGGTTGCGTTAGTGGAAAAGTGGTTTCATGGCTCCTCTAGATGTTTTGGGGGTATAAGAGTATATATAGGTGAAAGAATTAGGCCAGGGGAGCTACGAGGGGCCCACAAGGTCGGGGGGTGTGCCCCACCTCCCTGGGCGCACCCTCCACCCTTGTGGCCGCCTCAAGGCTCCTGCGACTTGTACTCCAAGTCTCCTGGGTGTCTTCTGGTCCAAGAAAAATCATGGCGAGAGTTTTATTCTGTTTGGACTCTATTTGGTTTCCTTTTCTGCAGAACTCTAAAACAAGGAAAAAAATTAGAAACTGGCACTGGGCTCTAGGTTAATGGGTTAGTCCCCAAAATCATATAAAATAGCATATTAACACATATGAAATATCCAAAACAGATAATATAATAGCATGGAACAATCAAAAATTATAGATACGTTGGATACGTATCAATAAGCTTCAATGTTTCCGTGCAGCTGTGGCTCGAAACCAATCTGGACTGCCCTTGCAAAAGTGGACCCGACACTCTTTAATCCGAACGGCATGTGGACAAAACAATACGTACCACATGGAGTGATGAATGACGTCTTCTCTTCGTCTTCCTTGGACATGAAGATCTGATGATACCCAGAATATGCATCCAGAACGGAAAGCAAATCACAACTTAAAGTGGAATCCACAATCTAATCGATGTGTGGCAAGGGAAATGGGTCTTTCGGCAAGCTTTGTTGAGATCTGTGAAATCTATGCAAAGCCTCCACTTCCCGTTAGCCTTTCGGACTAACACAGGATTTGCCAACCACGTGGGGTGCAGCACTCCTCTAACCAAACCAGGTGCTTCAAGTTTCTTGATCTCTTCTGCAATGAATTGCTGCCTCTGCAAGGCCTACTTCCGGACTTTTTGCTTGACAGGTCGGGCGTGTGGGCAGAGAAAAAGGTGGTGCTCGATTACCTCGCTAGGAACACCGGGGTTATCAGATTGTTGCCAGGCAAATACATTGACATTCGCCCGCACGAAGGCAACGAGCTCGCTTTCCTATTTGTCATCGAGGGTGGAGGTGATGGTAGAAGTACCATCAATGCCAGCCGGCCCTACTGGGACCTTCTTCACTTGGGGTGCAGTGACCTTGGATCTCTTGTTGTTGGAACTCTCTAGCACGTCATCAACACGCGCAGCACACCCCAAAGAGGTACGCTTCCTGGATTCCTTGCTAGCGTCCTTGCCACCCTTCTTGTTTCCTCTATCCTCCTTGGCGGGAACTACTGTTGCTGCTGCCTCTGCCGCGATCGCGTCCCGGTACATCTTGTCCACGCAAATGATTGCATCCTTCTCATCTAATAGGACGGTAATGACTCCTAGAGGCCTAGGCATCTTCAAGGTGTTGTACGCATAGTGTGATGCCGCCATGAATTTAGCCAGGGCTGGGCAGCCAAGGATCCCAATGTACGGCAGGGGGAGGTCAACCACATCAAACACAATCTTCTCAGACTGGTAGTTCAGTTCTCCCCCAAACATTACCGGCAGCATGATCTTCCCCTTAGGATGACTCCTGCCGGGATTAACTCCTTGAAACTTGATGGTAACCTCTAACTCTTCCTCTGCTATCTGAAGCTTGCTGATGACTGCTGGGGAGATCAGATTCAACCCGGCCCCGCAGTCCACCAACATCTTTGTGACCTTGAGGTTGCGAATTGTTGGAGAGACCAACAACGGAAAATACCCTACCATAGTGGTACAGTTAGGATGATCCTCTTCGTCAAAAATGATGGGCGAGTGCGACCATTTGAGCGGCTTCTGGTCCTCTGGCACTGGTTCCACGACATTGACTTCCCGTGACCACAGTTTGACCTGGCGGTAAGAGGTGTGCAAAGATGCACCCCCATCAATGCACAGGGCGTCAGTGGCCTTTCGAAACTCCTGCTCATTAGTTTCCTCTTCATCCCCTCCATCACTCTCATCATCACAAGCTTCCTTCTCTCGACCTCTGGCAGGGTTTCCTTGGTTCCTAAGGGGTTTGCCGGGGCGATTTACTTCACCGCCTCGGCCCTTACCACCAACAACATTCTGACCCTTTCCCTTGTCACGCTTCTCATACTTTGCTCTCTGTCTCTTAACGAGTTGCTCAACCTGATAGCACTCTTGAAGATCATGGCATTTGGTCCGATGAATCTTGTAGTACGGCACATCACATTTCCTAGCCTTCTCGGCAGCCGCGGCCTCCCCGCAATCAGCGCACACGGCAACTTCCTTGTCGGGGGCCTCAGCTTCGGCCTTCCTGCCAGTACTAGATGTACCCGATCCTTCAACAGTCATCACTGTCTTATCCTTCCAATTCTTGTTGCACTTCTGACTGGTTGATTCATCATCATCCTCTGAATCGATGTTGGTGCAATCTTCCTCTTCGGGCAACTTCCTTCCCTCCTCCATCCGAGCACACTTATCCACCAAGGTGTATAGCTCCTTCACAGTCTTGGGCAACCGCACGTTCATCTTGGAAGGAATCCGGTGGTTGTGCACATTGGACTGGAAGGCAGCTATCACAGTTGCCGAATGGATATCTGGGATGTTCGTATGAACATTGCTGAATCTTTGTAAATACTTATGGAGGGTTTCTCCTTCCTTCTATTGGAGAAGCTGCAGGTCGTTGGGTCGACCTGGCTCTTGATGGCCGCTGGTGAAGGGGCCAATGAACTCATGGCACAGGTCAGCCCATGATGAAATTAAGTTCTCTAGCAGGTGCATCGGCTAAGATCTCACATTGGACTTGAGAGACAAAGGGAAGTAGTTGGAAAACACCTTCTCATCTCTTCCCCCGGCAGCCTGAACAGCGATGGTGTAGATGCTCAGAAACTCTGCCGGGTTCAGCCTCCTGTCGTACTTCTCGAGTATCTCTAGCTTGAACGTGCGAATGGAGGTCCAACGAACTTGCCGCAGCTCGCGAGTAAAGGCAGGGCACCCAACCTTGAAAGGTAGGCACCCGCCAATACCGAGCGCGGGCTCGTCGATATCGGGGCCGTCGCACCCATCGGACTGGTGGTGGTCGTCGTGGCATTGGTCAACAACGACACGCGTGTCTCCCCTCTGCCTTTCCTGCGGGGTCGCCGTCAGCCTGGATGCGCTCGAGGGTCAGAAGAGGCCATCGAGACGTTGTCGGGGTCTTGATTCTACTGCGCACGCGCTGGCTGCCGTGGCGGGAGCTGCACCGTGGGGGTGGCCCCTTTCGTGCGGCCGGCAGCGCGAGCCGTTGTCATCGCTTGGGGAGGCCGTGGGGGGCCAGCTCACTATGAGCCCCCAGCTTCGGCGAAACCGAGGAGACTTTGGCCCTGTTTGGTTCTGCTGTGAATTTCTAAAAGCGGCTGTGAAAAATCTGTTGTGGAAAAACAGCTATGGAAAATCTGATGTGAAAAAGATGTAGGTCACTTGGAAAACCAGCTGATACAACTTTTTCAGATTTTGGCCCACAGCAGAATCAGATTTAGGAAAGCACATCCTGGGTTGCTTCGGCTTTTGGTTCAGATTTTGGCAGCGGATTTCTGGAATCGGATTTTGCTGGGTTCGCCCTTTGGTTTAGCTTCTGCTGCGTGGTAGCAGAATCCATCGATAAAAGCTGAACCAAACAGGGCCTTTGGATGGTGGCACGCTATTCGTCCATCCGCTCGGTCGCTGGTGGACACCTCAGGAGCAGCTGAGCCCGCGCCATGGCCTTCGTGGCTGTGCTTGGCGTGGGTGATGATGAAGTAGATCGTACCGTCGCTCGGCTCCTGATGGTGCCAGTGGTGGCAGCACCGCGGCCCTGCTATTGCGGAGCGGCCACCTGAATGGTAGGGTGGTGCGGCAAAGGTGCTCGAGGGCCAGTAGCTCCGTTGGGCGCAGCGATTTGGTCGACCTGTCTCGGGGGAGGTGCATGTGCTGCAGTCACTCCCAAGGTGGGGGCGGTCGGAGGGCGGTGATTCACCCCAGACCGAGCGCCATTGCTGCGGTTGGGCCTGTCGGCGAGATGAGGGGGCGCGGACGGAGTAACCCCCTCGCCCGTACCTTGTGGAGCGCAGTCGGGGCGCTGCTGATGTTGTTCTCCTTCGATGTCTTCCGCTCCTGCATTGGCCGCGGGGGTAGTGGTGATGGTGCCTCCTGCTCCAGCCACGTCCCTAGTACTGTCCACGTCCTTGCGTGCCTCCCCATCCAGCCGCAACATTCATGGCTGCGGGCTGCAGAGCCCTCGAGGTGGATGGATGAGCCGAAGCACCAGATTTCTTCTTGGGCACCATGGTCAATGGCGCCATCGAAGGCGAAGATGGAGATGAAGATGACGCGCTGCACACGCCTTTAGGTTCGCGCAAGCGAGCCCCCTACCTGGCGCGCTAAAGATGTCGTGGGAAACCACGGCCACCTATGGGACCGGCATGGGGACGTCAAATTGCACAAAGAGTAGACGAGCGTGTGGCAGCATGGTAGAGATCACACAGGCAATTTTACCCAGGTTCGAGCCGTCGCGAGGCATAAAACCCTACTCCTGCTTTGGTGGATTGATGGTTGAAGAGTGGTGGTGGAGCGCAGTACACTTGTCCAGTAGGGGCGACAGTGGCTACGCGCGTATGGGGGTGTGAGTTGTCCAACCTTCTAACCCTTTCTACGGTTGCCATGGGCCTCCTTTTATAGATTAAGGGGTCACCACAATGGCAAAGTAGTCATTATGCACTGATAAGATGGCAAACAGTGCTATCATACACAACTCTGCAGGCTGACAGGGCGCACTAATGCACTGCTTAATGTCACGTCATTGGGTGCCCGGCATGCCTCACAGGGCTATCTCGCCAGCTCCATGCCTGCTCACTTGACACGTCACAGGACGGGTGTCGTCTGTAGGTATTTCTTGTAGAAAGAGGCCGCCATGTGGTGAATGGCTACCACTTAGTCACTTTGCTGCTTGACACTGCACTGATTGACGACGTGGGTCGTGGCGGAGTGGTTGGGTGAGCTGGTTCAGCCTTTGTGAGTCCCGGCAGTCCCTGCCGGGATGTCTTGGACGTCTACTTCCGGGGCGACCCCATCCTTGCCGAGCTCGCCTGCGCGTCAAGGGAGGTTCTTCTCCTTCGTGGTTTTGTCACGGCAGATGTCCTTGTGAAAGGACTTAGTCGTGGAGCCATCGCTATGGGTTAGCTTAAAGGGGTTTAAAGTGGACAAAGGACGCAAGAGTTTATACTGGTTCGGCCCCTTACGATGAAGGTAAAAGCCTACTCCAGTTGTGATGGAATTGCTAGGGTTTTGATGACCAGGGAGCGAATCCGTTTTCCTGGCTCTCGAGTTGTTGTCTGTTGTCCCTAAACCGCCGCCGGGTCGCCCCTTTATATACATAGCTCGACACTCGTCGGTTTACAGAGTCCCGAGGCCGGATCATAAACGTGTCCGGCTCGGTCTCTACTCCTATCTTACAATACAAGTTATATGTCAATGTCGGTTTATGTCTACATGCCTTAACCCGCCTTTGGGCCTTTGGCCTTCATGAAGCGCCACCATCCATGTCTTCATGGGCTTCAAATAAAGTAATCATCATGGGAATAACCCAGCCTCTCCTGGCCGATTTATGTCCAGTAGTAATATCCCCAACATTAGGCCCTAGATTGATTTGAACTTGTTCATGTCAATCTTCAACACTCAGAAAAATTCCTTCCTTTGCACCTTCACATGGATCTTGTAAACCGCTGTGATGTCATCCTCTTGATTTGTAGTAAATCGCCATGACATCACATGTTCATTAAAGCTGAAGATACCCTTTATTAAAGAGCATCCAACAATCGAGGTGACAACCTCGTTATATATCCATTTTCTGGGCTCCTCGATTCCCGCGCCTGTCACTTATCTCTTTGCCCTTATAAATAGGGATGAGGATCCCTTTCCTTTTCCTCCCATTGCCTCTTCGTCTCTTCTTCCTCCTCGTGACGCCTCTACATCCGAGGCCGCCGCTGTCGTCGAGCTTCGCCTCTGCCTCACCGTCGGCCGCTGCATCAACCTGACCGCACCAGAGAAACGCGGCGCACCTCCGCTGCTTCAACAACTGCGGTAAGTCTTTCCCTCTTTCCTCTGTAGATCCACTTAGGGTTCATACGGGTTCATGGCGTTCTTCTCTTGTTCTTCATCAGTCCATAGACAGCAGACCTCAAGCTTAACGCGTTCCGTGCAGTAACTATAGTAGTCCTTGTCTCAGCTATCAAACCAAGCCTTATATGCATAAAAACGTGATCTGGACTTTTGTGAACTGCTCCAGGACCAACTTTTTTAGGTGTAAATCCTTTTATTTTCCTGACTTGTGGTAGATCCAAAATGCCCATGTGATCCTGTGAAACCTGTTTTTCCTCACTTAGTCATTTTTGCCTTAGTTCTGTACCTTCCTTATCTGCGTAGGCGGTTTATCCTTGTGGAAAAATAATCTGTCATATGCCATTAGTCCCCTTGTAAACCGCCCGTCGCTTTACCATTTATAACTACATCAGCCTCCGGTTTAACAATTTTACATGCTTGAATTCCTTTTTCTTAACTTGTTGCGCTTTATGCTTTGTCAATCATGAATCATAAACCGGCAGTAATCTTTTCCAGCTCTTCACTTGCAATGGCCAAACAAATATATGCCTGTAAATGGGTCCCATCCCGGGTTACAGAGGAGAAACTGGATGGATGTGTCAAAATTGGCACTTTACCGAAGCGGAGTGAAATCCAGTGGCGAGTTCCCGGTCCAGAAAACCCTCCTACCCCCAAAGATGGCGAAGTAGTAGTGTTTGCTGATCCCATGAGTCGTGGTTTTAAACCGCCTGGATCCAAGTTTTTCTATGATGTACTTGCCAGCTTTTAGATCCACCCTCAAGATATTGGACCCAACTCTGTTTCCAATATTTGGAACTTTCAGGTTTTTTGTGAAGCCTATCTACAAGAAGAACCGACTATCGAGCTGTTCCGGGATTTCTTCCATTTAAACCGTTGTACTGAATTCGTAGACGGGCCCAATATTGAACTTGGTGGCATCTCCATTCAGAAAAGGAAGGATGTTAGTTTCCCTCACGCCAAACTTCACAGTCACCCTAAGGATTGGAACTAGACTTGGTTCTATTGTAAGGATACTTCCCTTGAAGATGAGAATCCTCTGCCGGGTTACCGTGCTCACCGGCTTACCAACACACATCCACTGCCGCAACGACTGACTGCCAAGGAACGGACCTCGTATGAACCACAACTTGCCAAGCTCTGAGCTTCCATGGCCAATGGTTTGACAGGTGTGGATTTTGTTCGTTGCTGGATATCCCGGAGTATCTTGCCATTAAGTCGCCGCTCCGGTTTAATGTGCGAGTATACTGGTGACTCAAAAGACACTCAACGTCATATTGACATTCAGCTAATAGATGACGAAGTTACGGAGTCTGTCAAGAAAATGCTGAATGAACCGGAAGTTCTCTGTAGTAAGACTGGGTTAAGCCCCTTTTACACACTAAACAAACCGCCAGCCGTAAGAGTTTTCTTGCATCCTCTTTATATCTGATATTCTTAAATTTGCAACTTTTAATACCCTCTGCCCATCTTTTAAACAGGGTGATGACTCATTCTAGAAAAAGAAACCATAGGAGAAAACGGTTAAGGCCCCTCTACCTAAGACAAAGGTTGTCAAGAGACCTGCCAAGAGGAAGGCGACTGAACGCATCCGTTTACAACTTGATGACGACCCTGATGAACCGGACGTAGAGGTAGAACTTGACTCTCTTTGTTCATTTTTCATACACCTCATTGACAATGATATTTATCAGGATGACGCTGAGGGCAGCCAAGCTGAAGACGCATAAGTAATTATCCTTTCCTCCGGTTCAGACCCTCTGTCAACACAAAAAATCCGTCAAGAAGTCCGGAAAATAAGATTTTCTCACCCCTGGCTCACTTGGACCCAAACTTTCTTTTGAAGAAGCAGCAACACGAAGCTCGTCGCACAACCCGACATAGCGACCAAGTAGTCACTTCAACCAGTCTACCAAATACGCCAGTTCGGAAGCGCCGATCTGAGGTCTCAAATACGTCCGATACTTCTTACTCCAAGGCGGGTTATTTCTGACAGCTTCTTAATCCATCCGATTCAAATTATCAGGGAACGCCACCTTCATCATCCGGCGAGTCAACTGCCACACAGCTTCCGCCCCTCAATACCGTCCCTGGGTAAACGCCTTAAGCTTTCTCTTTTTGATGCTTTATACTTATGTGCTATATATATATATATATATATATATATATATATATATCTTTCTCTTTCAGAGCCAAGGCCAGACCCAGCAAGAAGGGTCGTGTAGATAAACCGTCTGACGACCATGTGATTGTTGAACCGGAGACAATTCCAGAACCGGTGGGAGCAAATACTGATGCCACACTTGATGACCTGCCACCCCCAGATCATGTCTTTACTGAACAGGTAGAAGTTGATACAGCAGTTCAGGCTGATAAACCGGCAAGCCCGGTCCCAGCTGAGGATAAGCCGTCCAGCCCAGTTAAAGCTACTGATATTCCGTCAACTCCAGTGAAGGCTGCTGGTGACAAGGAAGATGATGTTATCATTACTGGCGTTGGCCACATCTCCCCTGGCCATCCTGTTGCATTATCAAAACATAGTGCCAAGGAGGAACGTTCTGCTATTGAAAAAGTCAAATGGAGCACCGATTTATCAAGCTATGCCCACATCAATGCCCAGGAACTCCATTCTGGTTTTTTAAACCGCCTGTACACAAACCGTGACTATGAAGCCGGTTTACTGAACCTGATGAAGGAGCGTTATGAGGTAATTGTCTAACCTTTTCTCTCTTAAGTCCAATTGTAAATACCAACTCTAGTAGCCCCCAAGGGCCGATTTATGATGGCAATCAAAAACTGGGACTTTGTAATATCTCAACTCTGCATACTTATCCTCCAAGGGTCGGTTTATGATCCTTTTTGAAATGAACCGGTATTTTAGCATTGTAATCCTGTAACTTTCGCCTGTGTAGTCCCCAAGGGCCGGTTTATCTTTCCAAGGTGAACCGGGACTTTAACCACTGTTACTTTGAGCAGATTTACATTAGCCCCTAAGTGCCAAGAATAATGCTTGCATTACACTTGGGACTTGAAAAAAATTTCTATAACGAAGCGAATAAGCATTAGCCCCCGAGTGCAAAGTGCATAACTTGTTATGTGCTTGGTACTTCAAATATATACGGCCCGCTGATGATATTTCTTTCCATTATAGGTTGAGCTGAGCAAAAAGGACACCCAAACCATTGATCTTCAAGAGAACATTAAATCTCAGCAACCAGAGGCTTCTAAAGCCAAGGAGGAACTGACCAATGTTTTAGCAGCCATGGAGAAGCTGAAGGAGACCTTTAAGAAGGAACAGGCAGATTGGGACATAGAGAAAGCCGCTTTAGCAAAGAGAGCTGAAGACGCAGAAGCAGCCCTTAAACCGGTGTTCGAAGAACTGACCGGTTTAAAGCGGCAAATAAACGCTATGACCTCTGCTGTATTTGGTAAGTATCCTCATCTGATGTTTTTCAAGTTATTTTATCTTATCAGTTACCGGTTTAATGATGCTTGTAATGTCACAGGGACCCGCATAACCCATCTGGGCTCTGACATGCGGATGAAGCTGAAGGCTGCCTATACTTTGATAGAGTAGTTATTTTCCGGAGCCCAATGAGCTATTTGCACCGCTGCTCATAGCAGACCTCCTCCAACGTTAATAAAAGAAACTATTGAGAAGCTGTCAATGTTGCCTGCCCGGTTGGATGAACTTAAAAAATCAACTGCAAGGTCAGGCGCGCTGACTGCGCTAATCCGAGCCAAGGCATGGATTCATGATCTTGAACCGTCAGATATTGGCAAAGGCTATCCCGGTTTGAAGGATGATCTCGAAGGCTGACAAGGGAAATGCCACCCATAGCGAGAAAATTGGCGGAAGGAACGGATATGTCTCATTATCAGCCGGTGTACGATCCTGATCAGAAAAGATATCCTACGCCAACACATGATGTAAAAGATCTTGTTCCGCCAATTCGTAAGCACACTTATGCCCTTGATATTGATCCTTCCAACCTTATAAGTGAAGAAGCCATGTTCCAAGCCTTAACTGGAATCGGTTGGGCAACCATTGATTTCCATCCACTGGGTAGGGAGGAGGAGGATGCACCGACTCAAGATGACCCTCAATCTTCAAGTCGTCCTGGCGATGAATCCTAAACCGGAGGCCGGTTTAGTCTGTCGCAGCCTACCAATCTTACTGAAACAATTATTCTATGTGGGCATTAAAGCGCCTTGTAATAAGCTAGTTCAAACACTTGTCTGTTATGCCATCGAGCATACTTATTTTGCTTGATACTGATAACTCTCCATGCTTTTGGGATCTTATTATATGCATAATCCGTAGTGGATGTATTTTAACTTGCTCCTGCATACAAGAGATTGAAAGCTTCCTGGAGGTTTACCGCTAGACGAGTCATGATGCCCAAATAGATAGCCTAGGTGTAGAGTCAAGGCTGTATTAAAAAAAGCCAGATATAAAACAGATGATACATGTTACCTTGTTGGTTGACCAACTGTTATTATAATAAGGGTGAGAACACCAATCTGGAGTATTGATGACTCCTTCCATGTTTGCCAGTTGACGATAAAACCGTACTGGGTTATGATAAACACCGGTTTTATCCATATAATACTGGTGACTTGTAGTCAAAACCAGACCGGATCAGTAAGCGTCGGATTATAGATGATCATGTACTGACAACTTAGCGTTGTAAGCCATGCCGGGTCTTAATAAATGCCGGTTTATCAGAAAATATTTATGAATCTTATCAAAAGAGAAAAACTTGGCAAAAAACACAAGAAGAATTTGCAAGGCTTTTCATGGGCTGCCAGGCCCTAAATCGAGGCTTTTCATGGGCAGCCAGGCCACTGAGTTAAACCATTTTTCAAAGCCTTTTAAGATGGACCTCAATCTTTAACCAATCATCGCTTTAACTTTGACAAGTTCATGGTCTATGTGATTGACTTGTCAAACGTTCAACGGGTCATACCAGGTTTACCTGGATGGAGTGGCCTACTTAAAGAGGCAGGATAACCCAGGGTTTTAGGTGAATACACCTGGCTTCCAAGCCTGGCTTGATAGCCTATTACAAGGGTGCAAACTCTTTGTTCTTTGAGAAGCAAAGAGCCCCCAAGCAACATTTGAGTTGTGCTCAGTGGGTGCCTATGTTTGAGTTGTGGCGGTGCAACACTCTCTTTGGCCCCACATAATTTCCTTTTGGCCTTAAGCCTATCAAGAGGTGTAGCTATGGTGCGAATACAACCAAGCCCCCTAGTGATTTCCCTTTGACCTTTAGCCAATCAGGAGGTGTAGCTAAGGTTCGGATACGACCAATCCCCCTAGTGATTTCCTTTATATGTGTGGCTTTATAAGCCGGATCAGCGGAACTCCGCTTTATGAATAGAAGCCCCCATGTACACACACATGATATAAAAACAACAGAGACCCCGCTTTAGCTGAGGCTCCGGTTTATTATATTGATCACAATATATACATTGTCATAATTATGTACATAAAAAGAGCCTATGGCTCAAGTATAATAAGGTCGAAGATGAGCTATATTCCACGGCCGTTGGGTCTCCTCCTTCGATTTGCGTGAGTCTTTGTGCTCTCGAACATCGATAAGGTAGTATGATCCATTGTGCAAATTTTTGCTGACCAAAAAAGGCCCTTCCCAAGGTTTGGATAACTTGTGCATATCAGTCTGATCCTGGATGAGCCGGAGCACCAGATCACCTTCTTGAAAAGTTCTGGTTTTAACCCGGTGGCTGTGATAACGTCACAGATCTTGTTGATAAATCCCCGAACGTGTCGCCGCAAGATCACGCTCCTCATCTAACAGGTCCAGTGAGTCCTGACGTGCTTTCTCATTATTAGCTTCAACATAAGCCGCCACACGGGGCGAGTCATGATGGATGTCACTAGGGAGAACTTCCTCTGCTCCGTAAACCATGAAGAAAGGCGTGTAACATGTAGATCTGTTCGGTGTGGTGTTGATACTCCATAACACGGAAGGTAACTCCTCCACCCAACAACCCGGCATCCGCTTTAAAGGAACCATATGCCGGGGTTTGATACCTCTCAAAATTTCTTGATTGGCCCTCTCTACTTGACCATTAGATTGGGGGTGAGCCACTGATGACACGTCAAGCTGGATGTGCTCACATTGACAAAATTCTTCCATAGCACCCTTGGACAGATTAGTACCATTATCAGTTATAATGTTGTGTGGAAAACCAAACCGGAATATCACCTTTTTGATGTATTGAACCGCCGTGGCCGCATCACACTTACTGACTGGCTCTGCCTCTACCCACTTGGTAAACTTATCAACCGCCACCAGCAAGTGGGTCTTCTTGTCCTTGGACCTCTTAAAAGGTCCAACCATATCTAGCCCCGAAGTTGCAAACGGCCAAGTGATTGGAATCATTCTTAATTCTTGAGCTGGAACATGAGCGCGGTGTGCAAACTTCTGACAACCGTCACACCTCTTTGCCAAATCCTCAGCATCAGCATAAGCCATCAACCAATAGAAGTCATGATGAAAGTGTTGGGGATCGTAGCAGAAATTTAAAATTTTCTACGCATCACCAAGATCAATCTATGGAGGCATCTAGCAACGAGGGAGAGAAGAGTGCATCTACATACCCTTGTAGATTGCGAGCGGAAGCGTTCGAATGGGGTTGATGGAGTCGTACTCGTCGTGATCCAAATCACCGATGATCCTAGCGCCGAACGGACGGCACCTCCGCGTTCAACACACATACGGAGCGGAGACGTCTCCTACTTCTTGATCCAGCAAGGGGGGAAGGAGAAGTTGATGGAGATCCAACAGCATGACGGCGTGGTGGTGGAAGCAGCGGGATTCCAGCAGGGCTTCGCCAAGCGCTACTGGAGGAGGAAGAGGTGTCACGGGAGGGAGAGGGAGGCGCCAAGGCTTAGGGTGCGGCTGCCCTCCCTCCCCTCCATTATATATAGGGGATAGGGGGGCGCATGCCCCCTTGGAGATCCCATCTAGGGGGGGAGGCCCCCGGGGCGGCGACCCCTCGATGGGCAACGACCCCCTTAGGGTTTCCAACCAGGGGGGCGCATGCCCCCTCGGGGGGCAACGGCCCCCTAGGGTTTCCAACCCTAGGCACCTTGGGCCCTTGGGTGGGGCGCACTAGCCCACCAGGGGCTGGTTCCCATGCCCCTTCAGCCCATGGGGCCCTCCGGGATAGGTGGCCCCACCCAGTGGACCCCCTAGGACCCTTCCGGTGGTCCCGGTACAATACCGGTGACCCCCGAAACTCTCCCGGTGGCTGAAACTGGACTTCCTATATATATATCTTTACCTCCGGACCATTCTGGAACTCCTCGTGACGTCCGGGATCTCATCCGGGACTCCTAACAACTTTCGGTTAACCGCATACGAATATCTCTACAACTCTAGCATCACGGAACCTTAAATGTGTAGACCCTACGGGTTCGGGAGACACGTAGACATGACCGAGACAACTCTCCGGTCAATAACCAACAGTGGGATCTGGATACCCATGTTGGCTCCCACATGCTCCACGATAATCTCATCGGATGAACCACGATGTCGAGGATTCAATCAATCCCGTATACAATTCCCTTTCTCTATCGGTACGATACTTGCCCGAGATTCGATCGTCGGTATACCGATACCTTGTTCAATCTCGTTACGGCAAGTCTATTTACTCGTTCCCGTAACACATCATCCCGTGAAAAACTCCTTGATCACATTGAGATCATTATGATGATGTCCTACCGAGTGGGCCCAAAGATACCTCTCCATCATATGGAGTGACATATCCCAGTCCCGATTCTTGCCAACCCAATAGATACTTTCGGGGATACCCGTGGTGTACCTTTATAGCCACCCAGTTACGTTGTGACGTTTGGCACACCCAAAGTACCCTTACGGTATCGGGGAGTTGCACAATCTCATGGTCTAAGGAAAGGATACTCGATATTAGAAAAGCTTTAGAAGACAAACTACACGATCTTGTGCTATGCTTAGGATTGGGTCTTGTCCATCACATCATTATCCTAATAATGTGATCCCGTTATCAATGACATCCTATGTCCATGGTTAGGAAACCGTAACCATCTATTGATCAACGAGCTAGTCAACTAGAGGCTCACTAGGGACATGTTGTGGTCTATGTATTTACACATGTATTACGATTTCCGGATAACACAATTATAGCATGAACAATAGGCAATTATCATGAACAAGGAAATATAATAATAACCATTTTATTATTGCCTCTAGGGCATATTTCCAACAGTCTCCCACTTGCACTAGAGTCAATAACCTAGTTATATTGTGATGAATCGAACACCCATAGAATTCTAGTGTTGATCATGCTTTGCACGTGGAAGAGGTTTAGTCAACGGATCTGCGACATTTAGGTCCGTATGGACTTTACAAATCTCTATGTCTCCTTCTTGAACATTTTCACGAATGGAGTTGAAGGGACACTTGATATGCCTGGTCTTCTTGTGAAACCTGGGCTGCTTGGCAAGGGCAATAGCTCCAGTGTTGTCACAGAAGAGAGTCATCGGGCCCGACACGTTGAGAATAACTCACAGGTTGGTAATGAACTCCTTCATCCAGATTGCTTCATGTGCTGCCTTCGAGGCTGCCATGTACTCCGCTTCACATGTAGATCCCGCCACGACGCTTTTCTTGCAACTGCACCAGCTGACAGCCCCACCATTCAAAATATACACGTATCCGGTTTGTGACTTGGAGTCATCCAGATCTGTGTTGAAGCTAGCATCGACGTAATCCTTTACGACGAGCTCTTCGTCACCTCCATAAATGAGAAATATCTCCTTAGTCCTTTTCAGGTACTTCGGGATATTCTTAACCGCTGTCCAGTGTTCCATGCTGGGATTACTTTGGCACCTTCCTACCAAACTTACGGCAATGTTTACATCAGGTCTGGTACACAGCATGGCATACATAATAGACCCTATGGCTGAGGCATAGGGGACGACACTCATCTTTTCTCTATCTTCTGCCGTGGCTGGGCATTGAGCCGTGCTCAATCTCATACCTTGCAATACAAGCAAGAACCCCTTCTTGGACTAATCCATATTGAACTTCTTCAATATCTTGTCAAGGTACATGCTCTGTGAAAGACCAATAAGGCGTCTCGATTTATCTCCATAGATCTTGATGCCTAATATATAAGCAGCTTCTCCAAGGTCCTTCATTGAAAAACACTTGTTCAACTAGGCCTTTATGCTTTCCAAGAATTCTATATAATTTCCCATCAATAGTATGTCATCCACATATAATATGAGAAATGCTGCAGATCTCCCACTCACTTTCTTGTAAACACATGCTTCTCCATAAGTCTGTGTAAACCCAAACGCTTTGATCATCTCATCAAATCGAATGTTCCAACTCTGAGATGCTTGCACCAGCCCATAGATTGAGCGTTGGAGCTTGCACACCTTGTCAGCATTCTTAGGATTGACAAAACCTTCTGGCTGCATCATATACAATTCTTCCTTAAGGAAACCATTTAGGAATGTCGTTTTGATGTCCATTTGCCATATCTCATAATCATAGAATGCGGCAATTGCTAACATGATTCGGACGGACTTCAGCTCCGCTACGGGTGAGAAAGTCTCACCGTAGTCAACCCCTTGAACTTGTCGATAACCCTTAGCGGCAAGCCGAGCCTTATAGATGGTCACATTACCATCCGCGCATGTCTTCTTCTTAAAGATCCATTTATTTTCTATGGCTCGCAGATCATCGGGCAAGTTAGTCAAAGTCCATACTTCATTTTCATACATGGATCCTATCTCGGATTTCATGGCTTCAAGCCATTTGTCGGAATCCAGGCCCGCCATCACTTCTTCATAGTTCAAAGGTTCACCATTGTCTAACAACATGATTTCCAGGACAGGGTTGTTGTACCACTCTGGCGCGGAACGTGTCCTTGTGGACCTACGAAGTTCAGTAGCAACTTGATCTGAAGTTTCATGATCATCATCATTAACTTCCTCTCTAGTCGGTGCAGGCACCACGGAAACATTTTCTTGAGCTGCGCCATTCTCCGGTTCAAGAGGCAATACTTCATCAAGTTCTACTTTCCTCCCACTTACTTCTTCCGAGAGAAACTCTTTCTCTAGAAAGGATCCATTCTTGGCAACAAAGTCTTGCCTTCGGATCTGAGGTAGAAGGTATACCCAATAGTTTCCTTAGGGTATCCTATGAAGACGCATTTTTCCGATTTGGGTTCGAGCTTTTCAGGTTGAAGTTTCTTGACATAAGCATCGCATCCCCAAACTTTCAGAAACGACAACTTAGGTTTCTTCCCAAACCACAATTCATACAGTGCCGTCTCAACGAAGTTCGATGGAGCGCTATTTAAAGTGAATGCGGCAGTCTCTATAGCATAACCCCAAAATGACAGCGGTAGATCAGTAAGAGACATCATAGATCGCACCATATCCAATAGAGTGCGATTACGATGTTCGGACACACCATTACGCTGAGGTGTTCCAGGCGGCGTGAGTTGTGAAACAATTCCACATTTCCTTAAGTGCGTGCCAAATTCGTGACTCAAATATTCTCCCCCGTGATCTGATCGTAAGAACTTGATTTTCCTGTCACGTTGATTCTCAACTCACTCTGAAATTCCTTGAACTTTTCAAAGGTCTCAGACTTGTGTTTCATTAAGTAGACATACCCATATCTACTTAAGTCATCAGTGAGGGTGAGAACATAACGATAACCACCGCGAGCCTCAACGCTCATTGGACCGCACACATCAGTATGTATGATTTCCAATAAGTTGGTTGCTCGCTCCATTGTCCGGAGAACGGAGTCTTGGTCATTTTGCCCATGAGGCATGGTTCGCACGTGTCAAATGATTCATAATCAGGAGACTCCAAAAGTCCATCTGCATGGAGTTTCTTCATGCATTTGACACCAATGTGACCAAGGCGGCAGTGCCACAAGTATGTGGGACTATCATTATCAACCTTACATCTTTTGGCATTCACACTATGAATAGGTGTAACATCACGTTCGAGATTCAATAAGAATAAACCATTGACCAGCGGGGCATGACCATAAAACATGTCTCTCATATAAATAGAACAACCATTATTCTCAGATTTAAAGGAGTATCCATCTTGCATTAAACGAGATCCAGATACAATGTTCATGCTCAAAGCTGGTACTAAATAACAATTATTGAGGTTTAAAACTAATCCCACAGGTAAATGCAGAGGTAGCGTGCCGACGAAGATCACATCAACCTTGGAACCATTCCCAACGCGCATCGGCACCTTGTCCTTCGCCAGTCTGCGCTTATTCCGCAGCTCCTGTTTTGAGTTACAAATATGAGCAACCGCACTAGTATCAAATACCGAGGAGCTACTACGAGCGCTGGTTAGGTACACATCAATAACATGTATATTACATATACCTTTGGTATTGCCGGCCTTCTTATCCGCTAAGTACTTGGGGAAGTTCCGCTTCCAGTGAACGTTTCCCTTGCAATAAAAGCACTCAGTCTCAGGCTTGGGTCCATGCTTTGGCTTCTTCCCGGCAACTGGCTTACCGGGCATGGCAACTCCCTTTCCGTCCTTCTTGAAGTTCTTTTTACCCTTGCCTTTCTTGAACTTAGTGGTTTTATTCACCATCAACACTTGATGTTTCTTTTTGATCTCCACCTCCGTTGATTTCAGCATTGAATATACCTCAGGAATGATCTTTTCCATCCCCTGCATATTGAAGTTCATCACAAAGCTCTTGTAGCTAGGTGGGAGTGACTAAAGGATTCTTTCAACGACTGCATCATCCGGGATATTAACTCCCAGCTGAGATAAGCGGTTGTGCAACCCAGACATTTTGAGTATGTGCTCGCTGACAAAACTATTCTCCTCCATCTTACAACTATATAACTCGTCGGAGACTTCATTTCTCTCGACCCGGGCATGAGCTTGGAAAACCATTTTTAGCTCTTGGAACTTCTCATATGCTCCGTGCTGCTCAAAACGCTTCTGGAGCCCTAGCTCTAAGCTGTAAAGCATGCCGTACTGAACCAGGGAGTAATCATCACTACGCGACTGCCAGACATTCATAACGCCTTGAGTTGCTGGGAAACAGGTGCTTCACCTAGCGGTGCTTCAAGGACATATGCTTTCTTGGCAACTATGAGGAAAATCCTCAGGTTACGGACTCAGTCCGTGTAGTTGCTACCATCGTCTTTCATCTTGGTTTTCTCTAGGAACGCGTTGAAGTTGAGGGCAACATTAGCGTGGGCCATTTGATCTACAAGACATATTGCAAAGTTTTAGACTATGTTCATGATAATTAAGTTCATCTAATCAAATTATTTAATGAACTCTCACTCAGATAGACATCCCTCTAGTCATATAAGTGATACATGATCCGAGTCAACTAGGCCGTGTCCGATCATCACGTGAGACGAACTAGTCATCATCGGTGAACATCTTCATGTTGATCGTATCTTCTATATGACTCATGTTCGACCTTTCGGTCTTCCATGTTCCGAGGCCATGTCTGTACATGCTAGGCTTGTCAAGTCAACCTAAGTGTATTGCATGTGTAAATCTGGCTTACACCCGTTGTATGCGAACGTTAGAACCTATCACACCCGATCATCACGTGGTGCTTCAGAACAACAGACCTTAGCAATGGTGCACAGTTAGGGGGAACACAATTCTTGATATTTTAATGAGGGATCATCTTATTTATGCTACCTTCATTCTAAGCAAATAAGATGTAAAAACATGATAAACATCACATGCAATCAAATAGTGATATGATATGGCCAATATCATTTTGCTCCTTTTGATCTCCATCTTCGGGGCGCCAAGATCATCATCGTCACCGGCTTGACACCATGATCTCCATCATCATGATCCTTGTCATCGTGTCTTCAAGAAGTTGTCTCGTCAACTATTACTTCTACTACAATGGCTAATGGTTTAGCAATAAAGTAAAGTAATTACATGACGTTTATGTTGACACACAGGTCATAAATAAATTAAGACAACTCCTATGGCTCCTGCTGGTTGTCATTCTCATCGACATGCAAGTCTTGATTCCTATTACAAGAACATGGTCAATCTCATACATAACATATATCATTCATCACATCCTTCTGGCCATATCACATCACACGGCATATGGTGCAAAAACAAGTTAGACGTCCTCTAATTGTTGTTGCAAATTTTTTACGTGGCTGCTATAGGTTTCTTAGCAAGAACATTTCTTACCTACGCAAAAACCACAACGTGATATGTCAATTTCTATTTAGCCTTCATAAGGACCCTTTTCATCGAATCTGATCCGACTAAAGTAGGAGAGACAGACACCCGCTAGCCACCTTATGCAACTAGTGCATGTCAGTCGGTGGAACCTGTCTCAGGTAACTGTACGTGAAAGGTCGGTCCGGGCCGCTTCATCCCACGATGCCATCGGATCAAGATAAGACTAGTAACGGCAAGTAAATTGACAAAATCGACGCCCACAACAACTTGTGTTCTACTCGTGCATAGAAACTACGCATAGACCTACCTCATGATGCCACTATTGGGGATCGTAGCAAAAATTTAAAATTTTCAACGCATCACCAAGATCAACCTATGGAGTCATCTAGCAACGAGAGAGAGAGAGAGAGAAGAGTGCATCTACATACTTTGTAGATCGCGAGCGGAAGCGTTCAAGAGAACGGGGTTGATGGAGTCGTACTCATCGTGATCCAAATCACCGATGATTCTAGCGCCGAACAGATGGCACCTCCGCGTTCAACACACGTACGAAGTAGAGACGTCTCCTCCTTCTTGATCCAGCAAGGGGGGAAGGAGAAGTTGATGGAGATCCAACAACATGACGGCGTGGTGGTGGAAGCAGCAGGATTCCAGTAGGGCTTCGCCAAGCGCTACTGGAGGAGGAAGAGGTGTCACGGGAGGGAGAGGGAGGCGCCATGGCTTAGGGTGCGGCTGCCCTCCCTCCCCTGCACTATATATAGGGGCTGGGGGCGCATGCCCCCTTGGAGATCCCATCTAGAGGGGGGGCGGCGGCCCCTCGGGGGGCAACGGCCCCTTAGGGTTTCCAACCAGCGGGGCGCATGCCCCTCGGGGGGCAATGGCCCCCTAGGGTTTCCAACCCTAGGCGCCTTGGGCCCTTGGGTGGGGCGCACCAGCCCACCAGGGGCTGGTTCCCATGCCACTTCAGCCCATGGGGCCCTCCGGGATACATGGCCCCACCCGGTGGACCCCCGGGACCCTTTCGGTGGTCCCGGTACAATACCTGTGACCCTCGAAATTCTCCCGGTGGCCGAAACTGGACTTCCTATATATAAATCTTTACCTCCGGACCATTCTGGAACTCCTCATGACGTTTGGGATCTCATCCGAGACTCCGAACAACTTTCGGTTAACCGCATCCTAATATCTCTACAACTCTAGCGTCACTAAAGCTTAAGTGTGTAGACCCTACAGGTTCGGGAGACACGTAGACATGACCGAGACAACTCCCCGGTCAATAACCAACAGCGGGATCTGGATACCCATGTTGGCTCCCACATGCTCCACGATAATCTCATCGGATGAACCACAACGTCGAGGATTCAATCAATCCCGTATACAATTCCCTTTGTCTATCGGTATGATACTTGCCCGAGAGTCGATCGTCGGTATACCGATACCTTGTTCAATCTCGTTACGGCAAGTCTATTTACTCGTTCCCGTAACACATCATCCCGTGAAAAACTCCTTGATCACATTGAGCTCATTATGATGATGTCCTACCGAGTGGGCCCAAAGATACCTCTCCATCATATGGAGTGACATATCCCAGTCCCGATTCTTGCCAACCCAATAGATACTTTCGGGGATACCCGTGGTGTACCTTTATAGCCACCCAGTTACGTTGTGATGTTTGGCACACCCAAAGTACCCTTACGGTATCGGGGAGTTGCACAATCTCATGGTCTAAGGAAAGGATACTCGACATTAGAAAAGCTTTAGAAGACAAACTACACGATCTTGTGCTATGCTTAGGATTGGGTCTTGTCCATCACATCATTATCCTAATAATGTGATCCCGTTATCAATGACATCCTATGTCCATGGTTAGGAAACCGTAACCATCTATTGATCAACGAGCTAGTCAACTAGAGGCTCACTAGGGACATGTTGTGGTCTATGTATTCACACATGTATTACGATTTCCGGATAACACAATTATAGCATGAACAATAGACAATTATCATGAACAAGGAAATATAATAATAACTATTTTATTATTGCCTCTAGGGCATATTTCCAACAGAAAGGCCTTAGCCCCCAAGGATTTTGAACCAGCATGGTGATCACAATCTCCTTCATGGATCTCACGCAAAATTTCACAACCTTCTTGAGGAGACACACAACGCTGAAATGCTCCTGTGACACTGCAATGATGTAGCTCCCCATTGATAATGGTCATTGACTTGGATCGCTGGATTATCTGCCGGGCGAAGGTTTCATCGTCTGGTAAATCGCCCCGGTTCATGTATGCCAGGTATGGGACCATCCAATCCGGAATAACATGAAGAGCTGCCACCAATTGAGCCTCCGGGTCAGGCATAGCCAAATCCTCCTCCGTAGGTATCTTGACTGACGGATTATGCCGCACATCTAGAAAGGTATTGGGTGGCACCGGTTTACGTTGAGAGCCTAAGCGACTTAAAGCATCTGCGGCTTCATTCTTTTGCTGGTCTATATGGTCAACCTAATAACCCTTGAAATGACCAGCCACTGTATCCACCTCTCGTCTATATGCCGCCATGAGTGGATCCTTGGAATCCCAAGTGCCAGATACCTGTTGAGCCACTAGGTCCGAGTCACCAAAGCACTTAACCCGACTTAATTTCATTTCCTTAGCCATCCGAAGACCATGGAGCAAGGCCTCATACTCAGTTGCATTGTTAGTACAAGGGAACATTAAACGGAGAACATAACAAAACTTATCACCTCGTGGGGAAGTTAATATGACTCCAGCCCCCGAGCCCTCCAATTTTCTGGACCCATCAAAATGAATAGTCCAATAAGTGTTGTCTGGCTTTTCCTCTGGTGCTTGCAACTCTGTCCAATCATTGATGAAGTCCACAAGTGTTTGGTATTTGATTGCTGTGCGAGGCATATACTTTAACCCGTGAGGTCCAAGCTCAATAGCCCATTTAGCAATCCGGCCAGTTGCTTCTCTGTTTTGGATGATATCTCCCAAGGCGGCTGAACTGACCACTGTGATAGGATGACCCTGAAAATAATGCTTGAGCTTCCGGCTCGCCATGAAAACCCCATAGACCAGCTTCTGCCAATGTGGGTATCTCTGTTTGGACTCAATAAGCACCTCACTAATATAATAAACCGACCATTGAACCGGATACTCTTTTCCAGCCTCCTTGCGCTCCACAACAATAGCCACACTAACAGCCTAGGCATTAGCAGCCCCATATAGTAATAAGGGAACTTTATCGACCAGAGCCGCAAGGACAGGTGGCTCAGCTAACTGTCTCTTCAAATCCTCAAGCGCTTTATCAGCAGCATCACTCCAGATTGAAGTGATCCGTCTTCTTTAGCATCTGATACAAAGGGATAGCCTTCTCTCCAAGGCGACTGATAAACCGGCTTAAGGATGCAATCCGGCCCGCCAAACGCTGAACATCATTGATACACGCCGGTTTAGCTAGAGATGTTATAGCTGTGATCTTCTCCGGATTAGCTTCAATGCCACCGTTAGACACCAGTAAACCCAAAATCTTGCCTGCTGGTACACCAAAGACACATTTGGCCGGATTAAGCATCATCTTATAAACCCGGAGGTTATCAAAAGTTTCCTTCAAGTCACCTATCAATGTTTCCTCCTTTTTGGACTTCACCACAATATCATCCACATATGCATGAACATTGCGCCCAATCTGTTTATGTAGGAAATTCTGGACGCAACGCTGATAAGTCGCTTGGGCACTCTTGAGCCCGAAAGGCATAGATTCATAGCAGAAGGCTCCAAAGGGAGTTATGAAAGCTGTCTTCTCCTGGTCCTTAACTGTCATTTTGATATGCTGATAACCAGAATAAGCATCCAGAAAACACAAACGGTCACAACATGTCGTAGCATCAATAATTTGATCGATACGAGGGAGAGCAAAGGGGTCAGCTGGACAGGCCTTGTTTAAGTCTGTGTAATCCACACACATACGCCAAGTGCCATTTTTCTTAAGTACCAGCACCAGATTAGCTAGCCACTCAGGGTGAAAGACCTCCACAATAAACTCTGCTGCCAAAAGCCGGGCTACCTCCTCACCAATATCTTTACGCCTCTCTTCGTTGAAGCGGTGGAGAAACTGCCTGGCCGGTTTAAACTTAGGATCTATATTAAGAGTGTGCACAGCGAGTTACCTCGGTACACCTGGCATGTCAGAAGGCTTCCATGCAAAGATGTCCCCGTTCTCGCGGACGAACTCGATGAGCGCGCTTTCCTATTTCGGATCTAGGTTAGCGCTGATGCTGAACTGATTTGATGAATCGCAAGGAACAAAGTCAACCAGCTTAGTCTCCTCAGCTGATTTAAATTTCAGTGTCGGATCATGCTCTGTAGTTGGCTTTTTCAGAGAAGTCATATCTGCCGGATCGACATTGTCTTTATAAAACTTCAGCTCCTCTGTGGCACAAACCGACTCAGCATAAGCCATATCACCCTCTTCACATTCCAAAGCAATCTTCCAGCTCCCATGTATTGTGATGGTCCCCTTATGACCTGGCATCTTGAGCTGCAGATAAACATAACAAGGCCTTGCCATGAACTTAGCATAAGCCGACCGTCCGAACAGTGCATGATATGGACTCTTGATTTTCACCACCTCAAAAGTCAACACCTCCGATCTTGAATCATGATCATATACAAAAGCAACCTCTAGAGCTATCTTGCCAACTGGGTATGCCGATTTACCAGACACCACACCATGAAACACGATGTTCGATGGTTTAAGATTCTTATCTGTTAACCCCATGCAACGGAAGGTTTCATAGTAAAGGATATTGATACTGCTTCCTCCATCCATAGGAACCTTGGTAAACTTTTACCCCCCAACCTGAGGTGCCACCACCAAGGCCAGATGACCCAGATTGTCAACCCGGGGTGGATGATCTTCTCGACTCCATAGGATGGGCTGTTCAGACCAGCGCAGATAATGAGGTACCGCCGTTTCAACGGAGTTCACGGCCCTTTTATGAAACTTTTGTTCACGCTTACATAAGCTAGTGGTGAAGACATGATACTGCCCACTATTCAACTGCTTCGGATTGCTCTGATAACCCGATTGCTGCTGCGGCCGATTCTCCTGATGGTTGTAACCTCCCTGGTTGCCCTGACTGCCTTGATTGCCATGTCAGGTTTGGCTGCCCTGGAATCCTGAACCGGAGCTGCCACCTCCATAACCTGGCCCATGGAAACCGCCTCCTGAACCGCCGGGCGGTCCATTGTTGTATTGAAAGAGATTTGAATTTTTGAACTCCCGCATAATGAAGCAATCCTTCCAAAGATGCGCAGCTGGCTTCTCCTTTGATCTGTGCTTTGGGCAAGGATGATTTAACAAACGCTCCAGATTGGGGCCTGACCCTCCACCCCGGTGGGGCGGTTTACCCTTACGCTACTGACCGTTATCCTGGGTGTTGGTGTTAGCCACAAAGTCCAAGCTATTATCCGCCTTGCGTTTACCGTTGTTCCCATGACCCGCCGGGTTATGCTGCTGCCCTTTGGTGCTGGCGCTCTTCTTTCCCTTCCTTGTCTTGTCATCATCGGACTCGGGGTCCTTGGTACTATCGGAGTCGGCATACTTCACCAGAGCCGCCATAAGTGTTCCCATGTCATTACAACAGTGTTTGAGCCATCCCAACTTTAGCTTCAAAGGTGCATACTAGCAATTGCCTTCCAATGTTAAAACGGCTGTGTCATCGCTGATGCGGTCTGATGAATGCAAAATCTCCGAAACTCAGCGCACCCAGTGGGTTGTTGATTCTCCGTCCTCCTGGCCACAGGCGGCTAAATCCACGATTGACGTGGGCTGATTGCACGCATCCTTGAAATTCTGGATGAACCGGGCTCTTAACTCGGCCCACGACCCAATGGAGTTGGCCGACAGTTTTTTCAACCATGTGTGAGCTATTCCCTCCAACATCATGGTAAAGTATTTGGCACACGCCGCCTCGTCCACATCCAGCATCTCCATTGCCATCTCATAGCTTTCCACCCACGACTCTGGGGATAAATCGGCGGTGTAATTCGGCACCTTGCGCGGTTCTTTGAAATCCTTGGGTAGCCGTACGTTGTGCAATGCTGGGACAAGACATGGTACTCCCAAAGAACTGGAAGTATCCCCTGGTTCCACCGACGTCCTTGGACGAACCAGAGTGAACTGACGAACCGAAGCTTCATGCTGCGCCGCTAACTCGGCTTCTCGACGTGCCCTAGCGCGATCCAATACATCCTAAGCATTGCCACAGCCAGCCGTCGGGTTATGGCCATGGGGTGGATTACAATTCCGCGCACTGCTTGATATGGCCGGTTCATCAATATGCCTGCTGTAGCTCCGACTCGGGCGGGGAGTAGAATGAATCCTTTCGCGGCTATATGAATAAGCATGCTGCTTAGTCAAGGCCGTCTGAAGGATCTCCCTAGCCCGTCGTGTTTCAACTGCTATTGGGGACTCGCCATCAATCGGGAGAGCTGCCAGTCGTGAAGCGGCGGCAACGGTGTTATCCAACGGGTTAGAGTAATGACCCGGAGGTGTTGAGACGTGTCATCACAGGACATCATTCTGACAACACTGAGGCGGCGGATCCATCGCACGCGGCTGAACCGGTGCCCCGGTCCCATGTGCCTCCACCTGGTTTACCACTGGCTAGTTGCTAGTGTCTGCTCCTGGCGTGTTAAAGAGATTTCTTGCCTCAAAAACCGGCGGGAGGTGCGACCGGTATCTTCTTCTCATGGCATCATCTGACAACTCTGATCCAGCACAAGCCGGTAGGCCTGAGCCTCTAACTCGGCCCGCTCTGTAACCATCCTGGTGTTCTCCGCTGCCAGGTCCGCTTTAGCCTGAGTTATCTGATCCTTCACCTTTGCAATCTTCGCGTTGTGCTGATCCCGGTTTGCCGCGTCCACCTCTGCCGCCAGCAACGTTGCCAAAGCGTCGAACAAATCGGACAAAACCTGAGCCAGAGGCTGCACAGAGCCCCCTGCTCCTGCTGGTGTTGCTGCTGCTGAATCAGAGATCATTGCTGCGGCGGTAGAAGAGTGTTGCGCTGATTGTGTACCGGCCATGAAGACCGCAACCCGACTCGGCGGATCAAGGGGGTCCGACATACTATCGCCATCGGAACCACCACTAATCCGGCCATCCCGCAGCTAATACAATGACTCGGTCTCTCTGGTTGAAGACTCGTCATTAGAACAGACAACGGTTTTGCCACCAGATGTCGATCTATCCTCATATTCTGTTCCATGGATGACACCTACGAGGGAACGCCTTACGGCGGGCTGAACCTGGGCAGATCTTGCACGCTGAGCCGTCTCGACGATGTCGGTGCAGATGTCCGGCTCAGGGCCCGGTTCACCGATCTGGCCGATGAAGACGTGAATTCTACCAAAGGGGACCCGGTACCCGTACTCAATTGAGCCGGCCTCGGGACTCCATCCTGCATCATCGATGTAGAGCTTGCCCCGACGACTTTTAGTCATCCGGCCCACAGCGTATCCCTTGAGTCCTTCGAAGTTGCCCTTCAAGAACTCGAAACCATCGTGCGATAGCCCCATGGTGGGCGCCAACTGTCGTGGTTTTGTCATGGCAGATGTCCTCGTGAAAGGACTTAGTCGTGGAGCCATCTCTACGGGTTAGCTTAAAGGGGTTTAAAGCGGACAAAGGACGCAAGAGTTTATACTAGTTCGGCCCCTTACGATGAAGGTAAAAGCCTACTCCAGTTGTGAAGGAATTGCTAGGGTTTCGATGACTAGGGAGCGAATCCGCTTTGCCTGGCTCTCGAGTTGTTGTCTGTTGTCCCTAAACCGCCGCCGGGTCGCCCCTTTATATACATAGGTTGACACCCGTCGGTTTACAGAGTCCCGAGGCCGGATCATAAACGTGTCCGGCTCGGTCTCTACTCCTATCTTACAATACAAGTTATATATCAATGTCGGTTTATATCTACAGGCCTTAACCCGCCTTTGGGCCTTTGGCCTTCATGATGCGCCACCATACATGTCTTCATGGGCTTCAAATAAAGTAATCATCATGGGGATAACCCGGCCTCTCCTGGACGGTTTATGTCCAGTAGTAATATCCCCAACATGGTGGCATCTTGATTCTCTGGCTTGATCTTGGTCCTCTTGATCTGCATGTTGATCCTTTGAAGCACTTAGTCTCTTGTGGAGGGAGTCCTGGATTAGGGGGTATCCGGACAGCCGGATCATATCCTTTCGCCGGACTGTTGGACTATGAAGATACAAGATTGAAGACTTCGTCTCGTGTCCGCATGGAACTCTTCTTGGCGTGGAAGGCAAGCTAGGAAGTACGGATATGGATATATCCTCCTTTGTAACCGACCTTGTGTAACCCGAGCCCCCTCCGGTGTCTATATAAACCGGAGGGTTTTAGTCCGTAGGACAACATACGATCATACCATAGGCTAGCTTCCAGGGTTTAGCCTCTCTGATCTCGTGGTAGATCAACTCTTGTAATACTCATATCATCAAGAATAAATCAAGAAGGACGTAGGGTTTTACCTCCATCAAGAGGGCCCGAACCTGGGTAAAACATCGTGTTCCCTGCCTCCTGTTACCATCCGCCTTAGATGCACAGTTCGGGACCCCCTACCCGAGATCCGCCGGTTTTGACACCGACATTGGTGCTTTCATTGAGAGTTCCTCTGTGACGTCACCGTAAGGAAGGATGTCTCATCTCATTGTTAAAAACAACATTACCGCCGGGGGAGCTCTGGCTGTCGGCCAAACTCTCTGGTAGGCAGTTTCGGCATGACTGCCTCTTCGGCCACTGCACCGATGATGACTTCTCGGGTCATCAAAAACAGCCTCCATGTCGGCTCGGAATTCGCCGAGTAGATGGATTCAATGGAGCTCTCTTCCCTAAACGAACTCTTGGATCGCATCGCCGCCTTGGGAGTCGCTACGGACTATGATCGGATTGGGCTTAAACCCGATCAAAGGGAGATTAACTCTCCATCGGTCACCCATCACGTTGCGGTGGTGGAGGAACAATGCGGCAACTCTTCCTCTATTTTGAGGACTAACTATGTCCGGATTCCTAAGCTCTCCGAGCCGGATACCTGCTTGCGGGAGGACATCGCCCAAGCCCTGAACCTAGAATCAGGAAGCGGGCCAGACTTATCGGGCAGCACTCCGGAACCCGAACTTCCAAGATTGGAAACTCCTCGGCCCCTGGGTCTCATATCGGGTAGGGGTTCAGACTCCAATCAATCCACCCACCCAGACATAAACTATCTTTCCCACATCAGGCAAGAGCCCCATGAAACAGTACATCATTATTGGGCCAGATTCCTCCTTGTGATGAACAAGGTTAAGGACTGTCACGAGGAAGATGCAATTTCACTTTTCTGCAATAATTGCACGGACAAGGGAATCCTTAACGCCATAAGTCGCCGTGACATATCATGCTTCGCTGACTTGGCGTCCATAGTACGTAAGTACTGTGTGATGGAAAGCGCCTGGAAAACCGAAATGAAATTTTGGGATAATCCGGCTCCGAATATACACCCAGTCCGAAGTAAAAGGGTGCACTATCATAAGACACCCGAGCTAGTTGCAAAGAAACAAAACCCTCTACAGGGCATGGAACCGTACTGGAGGGATGGCTTAACGGACGCAGCAAAATTCATAGGACAGCGGATACAATACCAACGCACAACCTTAGAGCATGTTGGATACTCCGGCAAGTGGCCAAAAGTGGTGAGGATCTTCTTATCCCAAATGCCACAGAGCAGCATCCCGTGGAAAACAATATGGTGTTAACAGTCTTTGAGACCTTCGCGTCAAATAATAGGCGCAAGCAAACACTCTGCAGCATGGCCGAAATCTGCCACGTAGCAGCAATAAATCCATGGAGTGACACGGCTATTACCTTCAATGCCAGTGACGAACCTAAATTCCGAACAGCCCGAGCACCAGCCGCAGTGGTCCTCAGTCCAATTGTGGATGGCTTTCGACTCACCAAAGTACTCATGGACGAGGCAGCGGCTTAAACCTCATCTATGAGGAAACTCTTCAAAAAAATGGAAATAGACTGGAACCGCATTGAGCAAAGTAGCACAACCTTCAAGGGAATCATACCCAGTCGGGAGGCACGATGCGCTGGGAAAATCACACTAGATGTGGTATTCGGTACGCCAGAGAACTATAGGTCCGAAGAAATTACATTTCAAGTGGCCCCGTTCAGCAGTGGATACCACGCCCTTTTAGGACGTGGGGCGTTCACGATCTTCCAAGCCGTACCCCATTATGGGTACATGAAGCTCAAAATGCCCAGGCCCAATGGAATCATCACCCTCGCCAGTGATCCGGACACAGCACTCCGCACCGAAAACAAAACAGCCGCACTGGCCCTCGAGGCATTATCCGAAGCCCTCTCGGCCGAGGAATTAACCACGCTATGCTCCACAGTGGACAGGGACGACGTGATACTCGATAAGAGATCCAAGTCCACCTCTTTTAAACCAGCGGATGAAATAGTCAAATTCCAAGTCCACCCAACAGACCCTACAAAAACAGCCTCCATCGGGGCACAGTTAAACCCCGCCGTGGACGCCGCACTATGAGAGTTCCTGTGCGAGAATTGGGACATATTCGCCTGGCATCCCTCTGACATGCCAGGAATCCCACGCAGGCTGGCCGAGCATAGCCTCAATATCCTAAACGGATTCAAGCCGGTCAAGCAAGCTCTTCGGTGTTTCTCCGAACCTAAGAGACAGGCCATGGGAGAGGAACTAGCCAAGTTATTGGAGGCCGGATTCATCAGAGAAATAAAACACCCGGACTAGCTAGCAAACCTGGTGATGGTACCAAAGAAGGATAAATCCTGGTGCCTTTGTGTCGATTTCAAGGACCTCAATAAAGCTTGCCCAAAGGATCCCTTCCCCCTCCCCCGCATCGATCAAATTATTGATGCTACCGCAGGACACGAGTCATTGTGTTTCCTTGACGCATACTCCGGTTACCACCAAATCAAGATGGCGGAGTCCGACCAAGCCGCAACGGCATTCATCACACCATACGGTCCCTTCTATTTCAACACAATGCCTTTTGGGCTAAAAAACGCCGGCGCAACATATCAGCGCATGATTCAGACATGTCTGGAGAAAAAAATCGGCAAAACAATAGAAGCATACATAGACGATGTGGTCGTCAAAACCAAACACATCGACTCTTTGATAGACGACTTGAGGCTCACATTCTACAACCTCCGAACATACGACATTAAGCTCAATCCGGAAAAATGCGTTTTCGGCGTACCAGCCGGAAAGCTCCTGGGTTTCATTGTCTCCAGTAGAGGTATTGAAGCTAATCCAGCCAAAATCCGAGCTTTGTCATAGTTGGCTACCCCAACAGACCTCAAACAAATCCAAAGTTAATTGGATGCGTGGCGGCTGTAAGCCGCTTTATCTCCCGCTTAGGAGAAAAGGCTTTACCCCTTTATCGCCTCCATCGGCGCACCGAACACTTCGAGTGGACGTATGCTGCCACGGCCGGATTGGAAGAAATAAAGGCCATTTTGGCAACCAACCCAATCCTGGCCGCGCCAAACATCGGCGAACCAATGCTATTGTACATTGCGGCAACTCATCAAGTTGTAAGCACAGTGCTCGTCGTCGAACGGGAAGCTGACGGACATAAATTCCCTCTTCAAAAGTCGGTATACTATGTATCCACTGTCCTCATTCCATGCAAATCACGGTACCCACATTATCAAAAGATAGCCTACACTATATTCATGGCATCCCGGAAGCTGTGACACTACTTTCAAGAGTGTTCGATTACAGTAGCCTCGGAAGTGCCACTTAATGATATTATAAACAACCGCGACGCTACGGGCCGGATTGCCAAATGGTCCATTGAGCTCCTCCCGTTTGACATAACATACAAACCTCGACGAGCCATTAAGTCGCAAGTATTGGCCGACTTTGTCGCCGAATGGACGGAGGCCAAACTCCCTAAAGAGTACGGCGCATACTCCAATTGGATCATGCACTTCGACAGTTCTAAAATGCTGGCTGGTCTAGGGGCTGGCGTCGTCCTGACGTCCCCAACCGGAGACACCATTCAGTACGTACTGCAAATATTGTATACAGACTCCAACAATGCAGCCGAATACGAAGCTCTGTTGCATGGTCTTTGGATGGCAGTCTCCATGGGCATTCAACGCCTGGAGGTGCGTGGGGATTCAAACCTTGCAATATCCAAAATAAATGGAGACTTTGATGCCAAGGATCCGAAAATGGCGGCCTACCAAAACGCCGTCCTAAAAATGTCAGCTCGGTTCGAGGGGCTCGAATTTCACCATATGGCTCGGGAAAACAATCTGGCGGCGGATATCCTCGCCCGCATCGGCGCTAAATGTGATGCGGTCGCCCCAACATATTTTTGGAGAGGCTGTTCAAGCCATCCATAGTATGGGAAGGGGACACCGGTAACAATAGTCCGGACCCGGCCAAAATACCCGATACCGAACACTCTAACACAATCGGAGGCTCCGTCACCGAAATAACACCTTCAGCCCACGTAATAATGGCCATCATAGCCCCGTGGACAGAACCATTCCTGGCCTACCTAAGTAGGCAGGAACTTCTGGAGGACCAAAATGAGGCACGCTGCATAGTGCGGCGATCTAAGGCCTACAGGGTCCATGAGGGAGAATTGTATAAAAAAGCACTACCGGAGTCCTTCAAAGGTGCATCTCCGAAGAGGAAAGGCGGAACCTTTTGGCAAAAATTCACGCCGGACTCGGCGGTCACCACGCCGCAGCCCGGGCTCTTGTAAGCAAGGCCTTCCGTATAGGATTCTATTGGCCAACGGCCCGGGCAGATGCACAGGACTTGGTCCAACGTTGCGCCGGTTGCCAGCTCTTTGCAAATCAAAGTCACATGCCACCCACCGCCCTCCAAACAATCCCCATAACGTGGCCCTTCGTGATCTGGAGGCTTAACATGGTTGGACCCATTAAAGGGGGAACCCACAAGAAAAAATACTTACTGGTCATGGTGTATAAATTCACCAAATGGATAGAGGCCAAACCTGTTGAAACAGCAGAATCCGGACCGGTGATAGACTTCATATCCGGGGTCGTACACCGTTATGGTGTCCCCCACAGCATCATCACTGACAACGGCACGAACTTCACTGCCGATGAGGTAAAACTCTGGTGCAGCAAAATGGGCATCAAGCTCGATTATGCTTCAGTCTATCACCCACAAACCAACGACCAAGTTGAGCGAGTAAACGGTCTTATAATGAGCGGCATTAAACCCAGATTAGTGTGTTCCTTAACGGAGTCTAACACGCATTGGGTAGAGGAGCTCGACTCTGTACTCTGGGGGCTGCGGACCATGTTGAATCGTAGTACCGGATATACACCCTTCTTTATGGTGTATGGCGCAGAGGCAGTCTTGCCCTGTGACATAATTCATGACTCACCCCGAGTGCGCATGTACGAAGAAAGAGAAGTCGAGCTCGATCGGCAGGACAGTCTGGACACCCTGGAGGAGGAGCGCGACGTAGCAAAAGCCCGTTCCGCATTTTATCAGCAACAGGCTCGCAGATACCAAAGCAGAGAAGTATGGGCCAAAACTTATAACATTGGCGAACTAGTTCTACGCCTGCCGGATAAGAAAAAGAACAAGCTCGAGCCCAAGTGGGAAGGTCCCTTCATTATTGACCAAGTTCTGACCGGTGGAGCGTACCGACTGCGGGATGCATCGACTAATCGACTTGAGCCGAACCCATGGAACGCGGCCAGGCTCCGAAGATTCTACGCCTAGCGCCGGACTCTATGTTCGTCTCCTTCCTCTGTCCATTTTTTGCATATACATTATCTGCCTTGTTTTTCTTTCTCTCTTTCTTTTATTCCTTCTTTAAGCCTTCAAAGGCGAACTTGTGCCTCGCTTGCACATTATAGATGCACTAGCCGCGCTCATCATACCTGGGGCCTTCTTTCATAGAAGCTTATTTATTTATCTGAGCCTCGTGCCCCGCACCTGTGTTATGCTTCCGCATGTACCATTTTTCACCATTATATGCATCGATATGACTTAAGTTTTGGCCAAGCTGGGTTGCCTGGCTCTTGTATTTATGCCCTACGTTCCCGTTAATTCGCCTAGGGCATAAGGGGAGCACCTCTGCGATTGTTACTGCCGGGTCAGCTGGATGTGTACCTCGGACTGGGTGAAGCCGAAAGCTAGTGTTCTTAAGGGAATATTCGGTCGGTGAACAAAAGATGATTTTTATTTATTTTCCATATCTGCCCCCAGATGTTTTTCCTGCGTTTCCTATCACAGTCCGGACATGCACTTTAGGGCATGCTTACCCAGGGAAAGGAACCCTTAATGGAACTATTCTCCCTGGAAGATGTTTCTTACTACCCATGTAATATAACATAACTAGTTGGGCACTTGTCTGTTCAAGCACTAATGACCCCTACGCCTGGTCTCCACGCATACCCCGGTTCTTATATAACTAAGCGGGTATTCGGATACACTCCGGACTATCGAGTCCCGAGGTTGAAGCGGAAAGGTCCGCCAAGACAAATGATCTACAATCCGGCTAGAAGGCATTATACATGTCACTTTAATTACATAGTCATGCAGACTGACTAAATTCCTCTTCTATACCATCCAACAGGCGGTCTAGACTACAATCCTATTGGGAATACTTTGCAGCTAATTCTACTTTCCCATAAACTAAGCTAACAGGGATCTCTTTTCCGTCGGGCCCCACAGGTCCGACCTCGACCATGTGATTTGGGTCAGCCTTGGTATACCGCATCTTCACCATGGCCCAGGCTTCTCTGGCACCTTGACGGCAGGCCGATATCTTCCATAATCGAAAGCGCCGCCGTGCTCCCTTGAGCTTCTCCGTAAGCTCTGCAACGCCTTCTGGCAGGGAGACGGATGGCCATAATGCCTGGGCAACACCTTGCATCACCTGCCGAACTTGTTCGTGCAGATGTGAGAGCTCGGATAGAAGATCACCCGTAGACCCGGGCATTTCCTCCGCAGGACGACCCGTCAGCATACCTACAGACATAACGTTGTTAGTCGGCTTCTTCGACGAATTCCTTCAAAATGATTCATTCAAGCACTTACTGAAAATGCCGCGCCGAAGCCGCTTATTCTCCTTCTCGGAGTCTGCAAGCTGGGCTCGAACGTCTTTTAGTTCCACGCTTAGCTTGATATTGGCATCTTGGAGATTGTTTTTCTCCCGCCTAACCTCAGTCAGCACGCGTTTGCCTACCTCTAGCTGTCGCACGACATGCTGGTCCTCCGGATTTTCTCCAGATTCATCTGCAACATCTATTGTTAGATCTGCAGCCACGCCGCACACTATATGGTAACCATCATTCTTTAAAGTAGATGTTACCAGCGGGAGAATTTTTCGGTTCCTTCAATGCGGCAACAGCGGCCCGCAGTTGGGTCTTGCATTCCTCCAGCTCCTGTGACAGCCTAGTATTCTTCTCTGTAAGAACTTGCACAATAAAGATGATCCTTAAATCAGTTCTTCTAACTGTTTCAAGTCTCAGGGGCTACTGATACATATTAAATCGTCAGATTTACTTACTCGTACATCCTTTACATACTGATCCGTGGCTCTGGCTAGACCATCTTGAGCAGCACGGGGGTATGCCTCTCTAGAATTGAAGGCATCAAATGCCTCTGGTGAGAAACAAGCGTCACGGAGTACGGCCCAGCGGCGCCTATGATTCATGGCGCTTTCCACTTCTGAGTTTGTAGCGGATAATCTATCTGCATCCTCTGTAGGGGGATTATCCGGCGCCCGCCCCATATCAGCTTCCGCCTCTATGTCCGGTCCTGGTGCCCGACTGGTGGAAGCGTGATTAGCAACATCGCCGGACATATTCCGGCGAGCGTTTTTTCTATTAAAGAAACACGGGCGTCGTTACATTTCGAGAAAGACGACAACCACAGAGCGGGGTTTCTATTATACCTTTGCGCCGGCGTCTCCATCCTGACCGCCTTCCTTTTTGTCCTGCCCGGCCTCGGTGCCTCTTGTTGGCAAGTTGCTGCGGGTTCGGCAGGGCGTCCCGAATGCCTTCCCTGTAAAAACGTCATATGTATATGGTAGGTGAAGTATCTAAAAGGGGATCCTAGTTTTTGGAGTTGGGATTTTTTTGGTTTTCTTACGTGCGATGCAGGAAGCAGTCTGGGATAGCCGGCCGTAATGGCCACCATGGCATCATCGCGCAGCTTAATTGATAGAACTGCCGGTCTATCAGCTCCACGAATATAACCGGATCTTCTTCAATTCCGAGTCGAGGGCCCGGTCAGGGTCCTTTAGATGTGGAGAAGGGCTGACCTCCTTTATGGCTTTTCGCAGCTCCTGCCGCAAAGTGGCAAGGTGAATACTTACGACAAAGAATGCGGGAAAAATGGGAGTAAGGAGATATAACTTACCCAACTTGGAGGATTGTACATGGAGAATCCATCCTGTGGCTTGATGCGGATGAACTCCTCTTCCTCTCCCTTGAACAGTTCGGACAGAATTTTTGCTAAAGCGGCAGCATTGTCCGGACCCTTACACTTGCAGCGGGTGGCATCATCCGCCCTGTTAAAACACCACAAGGGGTGCCCACGATATTGAAGTGGTTGCACTCCCTGCATTATGCAAATCGACATAACTTCGATTACTGTTAATCCTGATTGAGCCAGTGCTTTAATCCGGTTCATCAGGTAGAGGACTTCTCCATTGTCTTCCACCTGGGGGCTCCGTGGGCGCCAACTTCGGCGTATATTCAGAGCAGCATTGCTGAACTCAGGAAGACCCTGCCGAACAGGGTCTGGAAGGGGAATGTCCTCCATATAAAACCATTCCGAAGGCCAGTCTTCGGACGACTTCTTCGGGGTACCGGACAGGTATCCGGTACCGGCGATGCGCCATATTTCGGCTCCGCCCACTTGATAAAGTGACCCCCTCTGTGTGCGAAGCACGAGGCAAAATAGCCTTTTCCACAGCTCGAAGTGAGCCTCGCAGCCCAGGAACAACTCGTAGAGAGCAACATAGCCGGCGATATGTAGAATGGAGGCAGGGGTGAAATTGTGTAATTGGAGGCCGTGGAACTCTAGGAGCCCGTGGAGGAACGGATGAATTGGAAATCTGAGTCCCCTTAATAAATAAGGAACAAGGCAGACCCGCTCCCCCATAGAGGGACAGGGAAAGCTCTCCGCTTGCTCCCTGCCATTGTAGGTGGGAAGCCCGGCTCGAACGGGCACCATATACGCCGGAGGGAGAAATCCCTTAGTCTTCAGTTCGACTAATCGATTGTGTCAGGCTGAACACCTCTCCCAATCACCGGGCTTAGGGCTACGGGGGCGGGAGGAGGAGCTGCGGAGGTCGGCCATGCTGGAATGGATCTTTCCGAAATGCGCTCTGATGGATTCTTGCTGGGGGAGGACGGTATGGAACAGATCTAAGAATCCCCATCCCTTTAATAGACAATTTATTTATCTGGCTAGGGGGGCGAATGTAAAAACGCCCTGGCGCCTCGTATTCATTCGACGCGTGGGACATAGCCCTTATTGGGCACAGAAGCCAAGAGGTCGAAACATTTATGGGACCAGACACTACTTTACAAACGTTCGAAATATGGAGAAGAACCCGCCTTGCAATGCTGAAGACAACACTGCCGCCGGACTCATCGTCATTGAAGCCTGGTTCAGGGGCTACTGAGGGAGTCCTGGATTAGGGGGTATCCGGACAGCCATATTATATCCTTTGGACGGACTGTTGGACTATGAAGATACAAGATTGAAGACTTCGTCTCGTGTTCGGATGGAACTCTGCTTGGCGTGGAAGGCAAGCTAGGCAGTACGGATATGGATATCTCCTCCTTTGTAACCGACCTTGTGTAACCCTAGCCCCCTCCGGTGTCTATATAAACCGGAGGGTTTTAGTCCATAGGACAACATACGATCATACCATAGGCTAGCTTCTAGGGTTTAGCCTCTCCGATCTCGTGGTAGATCAACTCTTGTAATACTCATATCATCAAGAATAAATCAAGCAGGACATAGGGTTTTACCTCCATCAAGAGGGCCCGAACCTGGGTAAAACATTGTGTTCATTGCCTCTAGTTACCATCCGCCTTAGACGCACAGTTCGGGACCACCTACCCGAGATCCGCCGGTTTTGACACCGACACTTGTGCTCTCACTTGGGTTTGTGCCTTAATCATGTTCCCATGCCTGTGCATATTATGGGCAATAGACCCAGGGTTTGTTGCACCGACACGGTACATGGAGATCATCGATGGACGAGGTCGGTCGCCGCCGTAGAATAGGTTTCGGTTCGAGTTTCTTTTATTTTTCTGTCCTATAAAAGTTCGAAATGTAATGAAAATCTGCCGTGTTTGCATTAATCTCGTCCGGAGTATACGAACTTTCACAATAATAGTAAGATATATTGTAGGAGTATGAAAATATATGGAATGTTGATTCATTTTTGTGTGTATAAACTTAGAAGGTTTTACCCGAGACAAAGCTAACATGTCAAGTAAATAAACACATAAGGTCTACATACACAATTTATCTTAGGCACTCCAATAGTACGTCCACTACACATTCACGCATTTCACATCTTTCTACATCTATGGGAACCTACGAAAGGGTTAACATAAATTGCCTCTCTCTCTCCCCTCCCCTGATTTTCATGGTGGTGGGCCACTCCCTCCCCCCAATCTCCAATCAACAGCCCACATGTTTCACATTATGTTAATTACATAATTGGGATTACGTAGGTGTAGCATTACTTGTCTGAAAATACCAACTAAGCCAACCTCCCAGAATATCGCACGGAAAAAGACCCAGCCGCACCGTTTTAGTCGGTATTACCGTATTACTAGTAGTAATATCGATGGATCGCATGAAGCACCAAGTTTTTTTAGGGGACGAAGCACCAAGCCTATTCTTATAAAAAACAGAGTTGGTGATGATGGTGTGCCTGCCATCTTGCAAATAGGCCGTCTGATTTATATCTGACGGATAGGAAGGAAACTATGGCAATTTTGCAAAAAGATACCCACACCCCTCTCCACATTTGCAAATAAGGCCTTCCCTCATTCATCCTTTTCTCCCACAAGATAAGATACTCATACAACTGCATCTGATGTTCCGTGCAACGCATGGGCATCTTGCTAGTTTAAAAGGAAAAAAGGTGGTACACTCACAACACGCCTGTCGCGGTCGCATTGCACCCCACACAAGGTCAGTCCTGCACACGACTCACGCATACGGAACGCGCTTCGGCTTGCCTCTTCACTAACACGTGGGACTGTGTTTGCAGAAATCAACCATGCGCCAAACACCCCCGCCCACCGTGCGAAAATCCTGCCCCCACCCCCCAAATTCCCCCCAAATCCCAAATTCAACCGCCCTTCGCCAACTAGCCAATAATATTCTCCACCCCCCCATGGCCCCCTCCACTCCATTCACTCTGCCAAAGCCGCCCTCCCCGCTACGTCGATACGTCGGCGCTGTGGTTCATCGAGGGGACGCACGGCGATCCTCTCGCTCCCACAGTATGCTCTCATAGACTGTCGTCCTCTAGCCGCGGCGCTACCGCTGGCGATGTTCTTGTGGAGACGCACGACGGTCAGCTTCTCCCACGGTACGCGCATTGTGGACTGAGACCCCGTGCATGTCGGAGTAGCACTGAATGTTAGCTGATAGACGATGTTAATCTCACTGTTTGATGAAGTAGTTTATAGTCAATATGCTTTGCTTAAGAAGCTTCCTTGCCCTATTCTGCACTCAATCTGCTTAGCTGAGATGGCATGCCACGCCCGATTAGTTGCTAAAATATCATGCCATATATTTATTGTGACGTAGATTGCCATGGTCTAGTAGCCAATTTGTTAGGTGAAATAGCTCTACACCATTTTATACTCGATCTTTGTTGTTGAGATGGCCTTTGATGGCTGTGTGCTCGGCCTCATTGTCATGGGAAACCACGACCACCTATGGGACTAGAGGGCCCGGTGCTAGTTTGGCAGGGGGATGTCACGTTGCACAAAGAGAAGACGAGCGTGGAGCAGCATGGCAACGATCACACTAGCGATTTTACCCAGGTTCGGGCCGCCATGAGGCGTAAAACCCTACTCCTTCTTTGGTGGATTGATGGTGGAAAAATGGTGGTGGGGCATAGTACACTTGCCCGGCAGGGGCGGCAGCGGCTACGCGCGTATGGGTGGGTGTGTTGTCCAACCTTCTAACCCTTTCTATGGTTGCCATGGGCCTCCTTTTATAGATTAAGGGGTCACCAAAATGGCGAAGTAGTCATTATACACTAATAAGATAGCAAACCGTGCTATCGTACCTAACTCTGCAGGTTGACAGGGTGCATTAAATGCACCGCTCAACGTTACGTCGTTGGTTGCCTGGAAAGCCTTGCCGAGCTATTTTGCCAGCTTCACACCTGCTCGCTTGACACGTCATAGGACGGGTGTTTTCTGTAGGCATTTCCTATAGAAAGAGTCTGCCATGTGGCGAACGGTGCCACTTAGTCACTTTGCGGGTTGACACCGCATCGATTGGCGACATGGATCGTGGTGGAGTAGTTGGGTGAGGTGGTTTTGCCCTCGTGAGTCCCGTAAGCCCTGCCGTGATGTCTTGGGTGCCTTCTTCTGGGGGTGGCCCCGCCCTGCCGAGGTCGTCTGCCCGGCAAGGGAGGCTTTTCTTCTGGTGGCATCTCGCTTCTCTGTCTTGATCTTGGTCCTCTTGATCTACATGTTGATCCTACGAAGCTCTTGGTCTTTTGTACTCTGACTTGGGTTGGTGCCTCAATCCTGTTCCTGTGCCTGTGCACAGTCTGGGTAACGGACCCAGGGTTTGTTGCACTGACAGAAGCCCCCAGGCCTGCCCCGGGTGCACTGCCGAGTGTCGTCGGGGAGGGCCTAATAAGTGCACAGGCGGGGTGCTGAAGAGGTCGGCCTCTTGAGGTCTTCTTTGTTTCTTCATTAATCTTGAGACAAGGCCAGTTTCTGATTTTCCCACACGTTGTGTAAAGCCAATAGTGGTGGGGCCGCCCTAGTAATGGCCCGTGAATGACTTTAACGCACGGGGTAGAAACTGCCAATTCACTCTTCCCACCACACCCTTATCCTTAGCCACGTATGCATCATGCATCGCGCAGGGTAGGTAACGGAGGCATGTGGCGTGGGAGAGCATCAAGGCGAGGGCTCAAACTTCTTAAATTTGCGGAGGGGGATGACGGCCACCTGTTGAGGGAGCGGCTTCCCTCCCTGGCCTTCCTATAAAAGGAGGGGTGAAGGGAGGGCAGAGCCATTCATCCCTGCACTCCCCCTCCTCTGTCTTCTACTTCTTGTTGGTTTATGTCGAAGGGAATAGCATGGGGCCAGCCCCCGGTCTCTTGGTCGAGGTTGGTGTCGCCAAATGTTGGTGTCAGGGCATGGGGAGTGAGCTTGGCCCAAGCCGTGGGAAATGCCAGTTTCCCCTGTCATGGGAAAAGGCTTGCCCCTCCTGCCCAGTTC
Source organism: Triticum urartu (assembly GCF_003073215.2). Taxonomy (NCBI): domain Eukaryota; kingdom Viridiplantae; phylum Streptophyta; class Magnoliopsida; order Poales; family Poaceae; genus Triticum; species Triticum urartu. Next base: position 330,291,949 of record NC_053023.1, on the reverse strand, counting down.
GGCTTCTCATCAGGCGACATGGTGTCCAGCTCCGGGCCTTTGCTGCCTATAGGCCTGGTAGCTAGGTTCTTGGTGTCTCTGGGGCTTGCCCGGGAGGCAAGGCTGGGGACCGTTGGTAATCCCAGCACTGCCCCTCCCGGAGGTCTTAGGGCTGATGGCGACCAGAGGTGCGCCTTCCTGCCCGCCAAGGTGGGGAGCAGTGCACCCCAAACCCCCTGGTCGTCTTGGCTGCTTGCTGTCTTTTCGGAGAAGGTGTCGGACGGGAGTGTTGGCGCTTCTCGGGAGCAGCAATGCTGAGGAGAAAACAAGGGAATATGGAGATGGCCGGTGGCTGGGGGTCAGGTCGGAGTACGATGGCGTGGATGCCTTTGCCTCCGACTGGTGACCTGCCGCCTCATGTTTTCGCCCTTCCCCTCCCTCCTCAGCATCATCATCACCAGCCTCCTAGGGTGGTAGCCAGGGAGGGATATTCTCTTGGCGGCTTCACCTCCCCTCCAGCAGTCTTATGGCTGAGCTTTGGTGGATGACTCCACCAATGCCCGAGTCAGGGCTTCCTGCTAGACCTGGCAGTGGCAACCAGAGGACGTCGCCCCATCCTCCATGCCCCTCCTTCACAGCCTCGTCACTCCCGATCTTGTCAGATCGCACCTAGTGGGCCACACCCGGACCAGGGTGGGCTCCTGCTTGGGTGCTTTTCTCGTCTTTTCCTCCTCCCACAGCAGGTGCCTGGCAGGAGGGAAAACGAAAAGAGGAGATTACGGGGCACTTATCTTTTTTCAATCTTAAATCTATAGGCACTTGCCAAATTTTAATTCAAATAATGTAATCTCGCCAGCCCATGTTTGTGTTATGTAATGCTTGTACTTGTATTATCAGCATATTAATGTAAAAGATGAACCTTGCCGAGAACCCATGCATGTAAATGTCCATGAAGAGGTGGGATGCCTCCTTAGTGTAAATAAATGAGTTTTCCCCGGCAGGCTACCCTGCGGGTACCCTTCTGTTTGCAGGAGAATTGTGTCTACCGTGCAAAAAATAAAGAGATCAGCCCCCCGCCAACTTCCTTTTACCAAAGGCCACTGCGACCATTTTGACCGAAGCAACGTTCGAGCCAAGGATGGGAGCACCTAAGATTCAACAGAGCGGTGAGATTTTCTCATGCACAAGTTATAGCTTACAGAACACTAATGGACAAGAGGTAGAACTTATCTGTTTGTCTTGTTGGAGATCGCAATGTTGTTCCATATTCCCAACTCCTTGTAGAGGCCAAGTCCACGGCAGGAACCTGCAGATTCAGATAGATGGGAATGATGCAAGATGTGATCCTATCTATATGCATATGCAAATGCTCACGAAATGCTTATACAATGCTCTTGGAATGTTGATGTATGCATGCAACTTGGTCGGGGGGCCCCAGCGCTTCATTTATTTCTCTCTTGCACAGGGTCATCACCCTGGCTTTGTACAAGGGGTTACATGCAGCTGCGGCAAGGCCTGTACAAAAGGGTGGCTGCGGGGCAGGGCCTGACAGCCGCGCCTTACGGGTAGAACTTGCGGAGATGCTCAATATTCCATGAGTTTTGTAATTGAATGCCATCTCCGGTCTCCAGACGAACTATGCCGGGTCTGGTGACTCGCACTACCCGGTAAGGGCCTTCCGACTTTGGCGTCAACTTGTTTTTACCCTCGGTGGACTGAATGCGCCTAAGGACAAGGTCACCTTCCTCAAAACACCAGGCATGAACCCTGCGGCTATGACAACGACACATGGCTTGCTGATAGCGTGCAGCGCGCAAAGCAGCCTGGAGACGGTTCTCCTCGAGTAGCATAGCGCCGTCACGTCGGTGCTGATCTTGCGCTACTTCATCGTATGCAAGCACTCGAGGCGACCCGTAAATGAGTTCCATGGGGATAACTGCTTCTGCCCGTTGTAGGATCGAAAGTATGTCTAGAGGGGGGTGATTAGACTACATGACCAAATAAAAATCTAGCCTTTTCCAAATTTTAAGTCTTCGTAGATTTTAGCAATTTGTCACAAGGCAAGCAATCAACCTACACATGCAATTCTAAGAGTATAGCAGCGGAATGTAAATCATTGCATATGAAGGTAAAGGGGGCAAGTTTAGGGAGAGCAAACACAATGTAGACACGGGGATTTTTGGCGTGGTTCTGATAGGTGGTGCTATCGTACATCCACATTGATGGAGACTTCAACCCACGAAGGGTAAGGTTGCGCGAGTCCATGGAGGGAACCACCCAAGAAGGGTCCACGAAGAAGCAACCTTGTCTATACCACCATGGCCATCGCCCACGAAGGACTTGCCTCACTTGGGTAGATCTTCGCGAAGTAGGCAATCTCCTTGCCCTTACAAACCCCTTGGTTTAACTCCACAGTCTTGATGGAGGCTCCCAAGTGACACCTAACCAATCTAGGAGACAACACTCTCCAAAAGGTAATAGATGTTGTGTTGACGATGAACTCCTTGCTCTTGTGCTTCAAATGATAGTCTCCCCAACACTCAACTCTCTCTCACGGATTTGGATATGGTGGAAAGATGATTTGACTGCAAAGCAACTTGGGGAAGGCTAGAGATCAAGAGTCTTGTGGTTGGATTGGAATGTCTTTGTCTCAACACATGAGTAGGTGGTTCTCTCTCATAAAATGAATGGTGGAAGTGTAGGAACGTACTGATAGATGTCTACACAAATGGTGGAAGGGTGGAGGGATAAATATAGCCTCCACATCAAATCTAACCGTTCCACACAATTTACCAAACTCGATGGGACTGAATAGTGAAACTCGGTCACACCGATTCAGTTCAAAATATGAACGTTAGGCTTTTCGGTGGGACCGATATGATCAACTCAGTGGGACCGATTGTGTTAGGGTTAGGAGATAACGTAATCTCAGTGAGACCGATAACATGAACTCGGTGAGACCGATTTCAGTAATAGGCAAACAGAGAGTTGGTCAGGCAAACTCGGGACCGATCGCTCATTTTGGTGAGACCGAAACGTTACGAAGAGGAAACAGACAGTTTACATTGCGAACTCGGTGGGACCGATCACTCATCTTGGTTAGACCAAAATTTTACGAAGGGAAACAGAGAGTTTGCAATCCCATCTCGGTGAGACTGATATCCCTTCGGTGAGACCGAATTGATTAGGGTTTCTCGCAGTGGCTATGTCTAGTGAACTCGATGGCGCCGGATAGATCAAATCGGTGGGGCCGAGTTTGACTTTTGGTTTGGGACATATGTGGATATGAGAAAGTGGTTGAGGGCTTTTGGAGCATATCACTAAGGATTTTGAGAAAGCAAGCCATTAAGCAACATATCATCCCCTTTGAATAGTATTGGCTTTTTCTATGGACTCAGTGTGATCTTGGATCACTAAAATGAAAAAGGTAGAGTCTTGAGCTTGTGCCAATATGAGTCCTTAGCATTTTAAGGGGACCACATCTCTAGTCCATGCCATGTCAATCATTGAACTTTCTGAAAAGATTATCTTGAATGGATATTAGTTCATTGAGCTATATGTGGTTAATAATTACCAAAACCTCCCAGGGATTAGTTACACTTTCAATCTCCCCCTTTTTGGTAATTGATGACAACCTATAGATCAAAGCTTCGACAAATGATAATAAGAATGAAATACATCACACTTTGAGAGGAATGTGATAAGCAAGAGCTCCCCCTAAATTTGTGCATTATTTAAAATTTTCTTTTGAATGCAAATGCACAATCGATTAGGATCATAGGTTACTCTTCCATGTCACATACATCTTGGTGGAGCGCTCAAAATGATAGAATATGAAATATGCACTCATCACCAAGACAAAGTGAATTATCATACATGAGAGATAGATAATATCATCATCCAAGGCACAAACATTAAAGTATGATATGATCAAACACATGACCATACAAGTATCTCACACACAACTATAAAGTATTATCCAAGCAAGCAAACAAATAAGTAGCAAACAAGTAGCAAAGGATATAGCAAAAAGAAGCAAAGCTCTCTCTCTCTCGAAGCCTATGATCTAAACACTTTCTCCCCCTTTGGCAACAAGTTACCAAAAAACTTGAAAATGCACAGTGCTATGAAGCTCTCTAAGCTTGATCTTCGGGGGGTGGCATGGAGAGGAGTCCCGCAACAAATGCATTTGTAGAGGTAGTAGGAGGTGGTGGAGTTGCAACCGGAGGGGCAACTAAAGCCGTGGCTGCAGGTGCTGAACTTGCCTTCTCTGCTTTTGATTTCTCCCTCTTCTTTTGAGCCTCTACAGATGTAGGATCTGAAGCATCCATAACAATTGTGTTGTCTTCACGATCAGGCCTCAAGGGAAGGTGCTCTTTGTCCAAGGGATACATGTCTTTGCCCATCTTGGAGTTGATGAGCATCTGAATGTGTGGAGCATACCCACGTGATCTCTTTTGGTCTGCTGCAGTTCTCTGGATGGTTTCAACAATCAAACTAATTACTCTGAATTTTTGGGGCACATCAAACATCTGAAGCAAGTTGATCGAGTGGCCTCTGATCATCTTGTGATCTCCTGATTTAGGCAGCAAGGTGTGCCTCAAGATGGTGTTCATGGTGGCCAGTCCAGATAACAGGTAATACACCGATCCTAGCTTGTGTGTCTCCAAGGCTTTGTCAGGTATCTCCTTGTACATATTGGCCATGGAGTTGTGGCCCTTCCTAGGTTTAGCAAAGACATCAATGTCATCCTCATGCTCTTCAGGGGCATTGATAATCTTGGCCCACTCAGCAACAGTAGACTGATATCTTTTTCCTTCAGTCATCCATACAATCCTTCCATCAGGGTAGGAGTTGTTGAATAGAACTGCATAATGAGCTGATCATTCCACTTGGTCAACTTCTGACCCACAAAGGTGTCTACTTCATTAAGTCTAAAGCTTTCAAGTACTCCAGGGAAGTGGTCTTCATTGTTGTCGATGTACTTCCAATCAACCCACTTCATGTCACACACGATGGGCTTCGCATCTAGGAGCACAGTCTCATAGAAGTCATGTTGTTCCTTAGTGTGGAATCTATAGTCCACAGCAGTCCTCCTCCTCACAGCATAAGGGTCTGATTGTCTCCACAACCTGAGACCTGCGCCCTTTCTCTCCTTCATGATTTCAGCCACTGGGTGATTATCATCATGACCAGGGATCTTGGGCTTCAATTATCTGAGCACTTGGGCTTCATCTTCTTCTTCTTCTATTTTAGGCACTGTGGCCTTGTTCTTCTCAGCAGTTAGTATATTCCTGGTGGATCTCTTGGGTGTAGACTTGGTGGCTGGAGCGGTAGCTTTGGGGGTAGTCTTGGGCTTTGATGGAGCAGCCCCAGACTTGATGGCATCCTGATACGTCCATTTTGCATCATATTTTTATATCGATAATTATCGCATTATGGGATGTTATTACACATCATGTCACAATACTTATGTCTATTCTCTCTTATTTTACAAGGTTTACAGGAAGAGGGGGAATGACGGCAGCTGGAATTCTGGGCTAGAAAAGGAGCAAATATTAGAGACCTATTATGCACATCTCCAAAAGCCCTGAAACTCCACGGGAGTTATTTTAGAATATATAAAAAATATTGAGCGAAGAAAGTACCAGAGGGGGGCCACCCACCATCCACGAGGGTGGGGCGCGTGTCCTACCCCCCTAGGCGCGCGCCCTGCCTCGTGGGCTTCTGGTGGCCCTCTGATGCCCATCTTTGGCTATATGGATTCTTTCGTCGAGGGAAAAATCATAAGCAATCTCACGGGATGAAACCTCGCCGCCACGAGGCGGAACCTTGGCGGAACCAATCTAGGGCTCCGGCGGAGCTGTTCTGTCGGGGAAACTTCCCTCTGGGAGAGGGAAATAATCACCATCGTCATCACCAACGATCCTCTCATCGGGAGGGGGTCAATCTCCATCAACATCTTCACCAGCACCATCTCAACTCAAACCCTAGTTCATCTCTTGTATCTAATCTTTGTATCCAAACCTCAGATTGGTACCTGTGGGTTGCTAGTAGTGTTGATTACTCCTTGTAGTTGATGCTAGTTGGTTTACTTGGTGGAAGATCATATGTTCAGATCCATTATGCATATTAATACCCCTCTGATTATGAACATGAATATGCTTTGTGAGTAGTTATGTTTGTTCCTTAGGATATGGTGGAAGTCTTGCTATAAGTAGTCATGTGAATTTGGTATTCGTTCGATATTTTGATGAGATGTATGTTGTCTTTCCTCTAGTGGTGTCATGTGAACGTTGACTACATGACACTTCACCATTGTTTGGGCCTAGAGGAGGGCATTGGGAAGTAATAAGTAGATGATGGGTTGCTAGAGTGACAGAAGCTTAAACCCTAGTTTATGCATTGCCTCGTAAGGGGCTGATTTGGATCCATATGTTTCATGCTATGGTTAGGTTTACCTTAATACTTTTGTTGTAGTTGCAGATGCTTACAATAGGGGTTAATCATAAGTGGGATGCTTGTCCAAGTAAGGACAGTACCCAAGCACCGGTCCACCCACATATCAAATTTCAAAGTACCGAACGCGAATCATATGACCGTGATGAAAACTAGCTTGATGATAATTCCCATGTGTCCTCGGGAGCGCTTTCCTTCATATAAGAGTTTGTCCAGGCTTGTCCTTTGCTACAAAAGGATTGGGCCATCTTGCTGCACCTTATTTACTTTCATTACTTGTTGCTCGTTACAATTTATCTTATCACAAAACTATCTGTTACCGATAATTTCAGTGCTTGCAGAGAATACCTTGCTGGAAACCGATTATCATTTCCTTCTGCTCCTCGTAGGGTTCGACACTCTTACTTATCGAAAAGGCTATGCTAGATCCCCTACACTTGTGGGTCATCAAGACTCTTTTCTGGCGCCGTTGCCATGGAGTGAAGCGCCTTTGGTAGGTGGAATTTGGTAAGGAAAATTTTATATAGTGTGCTGAAATTTACTGTCACTTGTTACTATGGAACATAATCCTTTGAGGGGCTAGTTCGGGGTATCTTCACCCCGAACAGTAGAGCAAAGAGTTGCTCCTCAACGTACTGAACCTACTGAAATTTTTTATATTGAAATCCCTTCGGGTATGATAGAGAAACATCTAGCTAATCCTTTCACAGGTGATGGAACATTACATCCCGATTTGCACCTAATCTACGTGGATGAAGTTTGTGGATTATTTAAGCTTGCAGGTATGCCCGAGGATGTTATCAATAAGAAGGTATTCCCTTTATCTTTGAAGGGAGAGGCATTGACATGGTTTAGGATATGTGATGATATGGGATCATGGAACAACAAACGATTGAAATTGGAATTTCATCAGAAGTTTTATCCAATGCATCTTGTTCATCGTGATCGCAATTATATATATAATTTTTGGCCTCGCGAAGTAGAAAGCATCGCTCAAGCTTGGGGGAGGCTTAAGTCAATGTTATATTCATGCCCAATCATGAGCTCTCAAGAGAAATGATTATTCAATTTTTTTATGCTCGGCTTTCTCTTAGTAATCGCTCCATGCTTGATACTTCTTATACTGGTTCTTTTATGATGAAGATTATTGAATTCAAATGGGATTTATTGGAGAGAATTAAAAGCAACTCTGAAGATTGGGACCTCGACGAAGGTAAGGAGTCGGGCAGAACACCTAAGTTTGATTATGTTAAATCTTTTATGGATATCGATGCTTTTCGTGAATTTAGCACTAAATATGGACTTGACTCTGAGATAGTAACTTGTTTCTATGAATCCTTTGCTACTCATGTTGATCTCCCTAAGGAGAAGTGGTTTAAACATAATCCTCCCATTGAAGTAAAAGTAGTTGCACCTATTAAAGTTGAAGAAAAGACTATCACTTATAATGATCATGTTGTTACTACTGCTTATATTGAGAAACCACCTTTCCCTATTAGAATAAGGATCATGCTAAAGCTTCAACTGTGGTTAACAAAAGCAATATTAAGACACCCAAACCCCCTAAGCAAATTAAAGTTAAATCTAGTGTTGCTATGGTTAAGGATCTCTTGGCCAATAATATTGATGGGCATGTTATTTACTTCTGCAATGAATCTGCTAGAATTGCTAGACCCGATACTAAAAATAAACATAGACCTGTTGTAGGCATGCCTGTTATTTCTGTTAGAATAGGAGATCATTGCTATCATGGTTTATGTGATATGGGTGCTAGTGCAAGTGCAATACCTCATTCCCTATACAAAGAAATTATGCATGATATTGCACCTGCTGAGATAGAAGAGATAGATGTTACAATTAAGCTTGCCAATAGAGATACTATTTCACCAATTGGGATTGTTAGAGATGTTGAAGTCTTGTGTGGGAAACTTAAATATCCTGCTGATTTTCTTGTTAGATGGGTCCTCTTGCTACAAGAATTTGATTTGCATATTATTGATAGAAAGGGAGCTGAGAACCCCATTGCAAACAACTTGTCTAGGTTAGAGAATATTCTTGATGACCCACTACCTATTGATGATAGCTTTCCTGATGAACAACTAGCTGTCATAAATGCTTCTTGTACTTCTCCATGGTATGCTGATTATGCTAATTACATTGTTGCTAAATTTATACCACCTAGTTTCACATACCAGCAAAAGAAAAAAGTTCTTCTATGATTTAAGACATTACTTCGGGGATGACCCACATATTTACAAAGAAGGAGTAGATGGTGTTATTAGACGTTGTGTACCTGAGCATGAACAGGAACATATCCTACGTAAGTGTCACTTTGAGGCTTACGGAGGACACCATGCTAGAGATAGATTGCACACACGGTATTGCAATCCGGTTTTTATTGGCCTACTCTCTTCAAGGATGCCCGTAAGTTTGTTTTGTCCTGTGATGAATGTCAAAGAATTGGAAATATTAGTAGATGTCAGGAAATGCCTATGAATTATTCACTTGTTATTGAACCATTTGATGTTTGGGGCTTTGATTATATGGGACCGTTTCCTTCCTCTAATGGATACACACATATTTTAGTTGTTGTTGATTATGTTACCAAGTGGGTAGAAGCTATTCCAACTAGTAGTGCTAATCATAACACCTCTATTAAGATGCTTAAAGAACTTATTTTTTCAAGGTTTGGAGTCCCTAGATACTTAATGACTGATGGTGATTCACATTTTATTCATGGCGCCTTTCGTACAATGCTTGCTAAGTATGATGTTAATCATATAATTGCATCTCCTAATCACCCACAGTCTAGTGGCCAAGTAGAATTAAGTTACAGAGAGCTTAAATTAATTTTGCAAAAAACTGTTAACAGATCTAGAAAGAATTGGTCCAAGAAACTTGAGGATGCATTATGGGCTTATAGAACTTCATACAAAAATCCTATGGGTATGTCTCCGTATAAAATGGTTTATGGTAAAGCATGTCACTTACCTCTGGAACTAGAACATAGGGCATATTGGGCCATTAAAGAGCTCAATTATGATTTCAAACTTGCCGGTGAGAAGAGGCTTTTTGACATTAGCTCACTTGATGAATGGAGAACCCAGGCCTATGAAAATGCCAAGCTATTTAAAGAAAAAGTTAAAAGATGGCATGATAAAAGGATACAAAAGCGTGAGTTTAATGTAGGTGATTATGTATTGCTATACAACTCTCGTTTGAGATTTTTTTGCAGGAAAACTCCTCTCTAAATGGGAAGGTCCTTACGTCATCGAGGAGGTCTATCGTTCCGGTGCCATAAAGATCAACAACTTCGAAGGCACAAATCCGAGAGTGGTGAACGACCAAAGAATCAAACATTATATCTCAGGTAATCCCATAAATGTTGAAACTAATGTTATTGAAACTGTAACCCCGGAGGAATACATAAGGGACACTTTCCGAAACATTTCAGACTCCGAAAAGGAATAGGTACGTGGTACAGTAAGTAAACCGACTCCAAAACAATTCTATTGGCATTTTTTTCTCCGTTTTGGAATATTTAAGAAAATAGGAAAATAAGAAGCAGTCCGGAAAGGACACGAGGCTTCCACGAGGGTGGAGGGCGTGCCCTACCCCCTAGGGACCCCCTGGCTCATGGGCACCTCGTGTGCCCTCTGGACTCCGTTTTCTTGCACGATACTTCTTTTGGTCGGTAAAAATTCATTATATAATCTCCCGAAGGTTTTGACCACCGTATCACGCAAATATCTCCTATCTTTGTTTCAAGCTGTTTTTCTGACAGATCTAGATCGCCATGGCGTCTTCAAGTGCCCCCAAGTACAAGTTCTTCGAGAAGGTCATTGAGGGAGTCCTGGATTAGGGGGTCTCCGGACAGCCGGACTATCTCCATTGGTCGGACTGTTAGACTATGAAGATACAAGATTGAAGACTTCATCTCGTGTCCGGATGGGACTCTACTTGGCATGGAAGGCAAGCTGGGAAATACGGATATGGATATCTCCTCCTTTGTAACTGACCTTGTGTAACCCTAACCCTCTACGGTGTCTATATAAACCGAAGGGTTTTAGTCCGTAGGACAACAACCATAACATACAATCATACCATAGGCTAGCTTCTAGGGTTTAGCCTCTCTGATCTCGTGGTAGATCTACTCTTGTACTACCCATATCATCAATATCAATCAAGCAAGACGTAGGGTTTTACCTCCATCAAGAGGGCCCGAACCTGGGTAAAACATCGTGTCCCCTGCCTCATGTTACCATCCGGCCTAGACGCACAGTTCGGGACCCCCTACCCGAGATCCGCCGGTTTTGACACCGACATTGGTGCTTTCATTGAGAGTTCTGCTGTGTCGTCGCCGTTAGGCTTGATGGCTCCTACTATCATCGATAGCGATGCAGTCCAGGGTGAGACTTTTCTCCCCGGACAGATCATCGTATTCGGCGGCTTTGCACTATGGGCTAATTCGCTTGGCCATCTGGAGCAGATTGAAAGATACGCCCCTGGCCATCAGGTCAGATTTGGAAGTTTGAACTACACGACCGACATCCGCGGAGACTTGATCTTCTACGGATTCGAGCCACAGCCGGGCGCGTCGCACTGTCGCGATGGGTATGACCTAGCTCTGCCACCGAACAGTACCCCAGAGGCTGCGCCCGCATCAGCTCCGACCCTTAGCTCGGAGCCAACTGCGCCAGTCGAGGACAGGTGGTTAGACACCGCCTCAGGGGCTGGAGTCTCAATGGCGATCGAGCTGAACACCAGCATAACCCTCTACGCAGCTCGTGACTCCGAGGTGCCGGACTCTTTTCCGGACTCCGAACCATCCGCGCCCCTGCCAATCGAATCAGATTGGGCGCCGATCATGGAATTCACCGCCGCGGATATCTTTCAGCACTCGCCCTTCGGCGACATTCTGAATTCACTAATGTCTCTCTCTTTGTCAAGAGAGCCCTGGCCGGATTATGGCCAACAGGATTGGGATGCGGACAATGAAGAAATTCGACGCCCACCCACCACCCACTTCGTAGCCACTGTCGATGATTTAACCGACATGCTCGACTTCGACTCCGAAGACATCGACGGTATGGACGACGATGTAGGAGATGAACATGAACCAGTACCTATAGGGAACTGGAAAGCCACCTCGTCATATGACATATACATGGTGGATACACCCAAAGAAGGCAATGGCGACGGGATAGCAGAGGATGACCCCTCCAAGAAGCAACCCAAACGCCGACGTCAGCGGCGCCGCTCTATGTCCCGCCAAAGCAAATGTGGTGATACCGGCACAAGAGATAATAACACTCCGGATAGTGCCAAAGAAAACAACAAACCCCTCCAGCAAGATTTAGTGCAGGAGGATAGAGGAGCCAGCTCTCCTGAGAGAGTGGCAGACGGAGAGGAGGAGGATGACAATCACATGCCCCCCTCCGAAGATGAGGCAAGCCTCGGCGACGATGAATTCGCCATACCAGAGGATCCCGTCGAACAAGAGCGCTTCAAGCGCCGGCTTATGGCCACGGCAAATATCCTAAAGAAAAAGCAGCAGCAGCTTCAAGCTGATCAAGATCTGCTAGCTGACAAATGGACTGAAGTCCTCGCGGCCGAGGAATATAAACTCGAGCGCCCCTCCAAGAGTTACCCAAGGCGCAGGTTACTACCCCGACTAGAGGAAGAAGCGTATGATACGGCTGATCGGCCACCTCGTGGCCGCGATAGAGAGGCATTCCAGCCAAAAGCTCAGCCTCCACCCCAACGCCATTCAAATAAAAAGGCATGGGGAGATACGCCAGACCTGCGAGACATATTGGAGGACAAGGCAAAGCATTCAAGATCGATCTACGGATCACGAGGGCGCACCACTCTGCGAGATGACAAACGTCACGCCGGATACGGTAAAAGCAAATCCGGTCGGGCCGAACACAGCGGGCAAGACCCATTCGAGCTGCATCGCGATATAGCCCAATACAGAGGCGCCGCACACCCCTTATGCTTCACGGACAAAGTAATGGAACATCAATTCCCAGAAGGTTTCAAACCTGTAAATATTGAATCATACGACGGCACAACAGATCCCGCAGTATGGATTGAGGACTTCCTCCTCCACATCCACATGGCCCGCGGCGATGACTTACACGCCATCAAATACCTCCCACTAAAGCTCAAAGGACCAGCGCGGCATTGGCTTAACAGCTTTCTAGCGGACTCCATTAGCTGTTGGGAAGATCTGGAAGCCGCATTCCTCGACAACTTTCAGGGAACTTATGTGCGACCACCAAACGCCGATGATTTGAGCCACATAATTCAGCAGCCAGAAGAGTCGGCCAGGCAATTTTGGACTCGGTTCCTTACAAAGAAAAACCAAATCGTCGACTGTCCGGATGCAGAGGCCTTAGCGGCTTTCAAGCGCAACATCCGAGACGATTGGCTAGCCCAGCACCTTGGTCAGGAAAAGCCGAAATCTATGGCAGCTCTCACGACGCTCATGACCCGCTTTTGTGCGGGAGAAGACAGTTGGCTGGCTGGCTTGCAGTAATAACATATCAAAGCACCATGGTACCTCAGATACCAAGGATGGCAATAGCAGGTCGCGTCGCAACAAGCATAAGCGCCGCATTAACAGCGAAAATACTGAGGATACGGCAGTCAATGCCGGATTCAAAGGCTCTAAACCCGGTCAGCGGAAAAAGCCATTCAAACAAAGTACGCCGGGTCCGTCCAGCTTGGACCGTGTACTCGATCGCTCGTGTCAAATACACGGCACCCCAGACAAGCCAGCCAATCACACCAACAGGGATTGTTGGGTGTTCAAGCAGGCCGACAAGTTAATTGCCAAAAACAAGGACAAGGGGCCGCATAGCGATGACGAGGAGGAGCCCCGGCAGCCGCACACTGGAGGATAGAAGAGGTTTCCCCCACAAGTGCGGACGGTGAACATGATATACGCAACCCACATCCCCAAGAGGGAGCGGAAGCGTGCGCTCAGGGACATATATGCGTTGGAGCCAGTCGCCCCAAAGTTCAACCCTTGGTCCTCCTGTCCGATCACCTTCGATCGCAGGGACCACCCCACTAGTATCCGTCATGGCGGATTCGCCGCACTGGTCCTAATCCCAATTATCGACGGATTTCGCCTCACTCGAGTCCTTATGGATGGCGGCGGCAGCCTGAACCTGCTTTATCAGGACACAGTGCGCAAAATGGGTATAGACCCCTCAAGGATCAAACCCACAAAAACGACCTTTAAGGGCGTCATTCCAGGTGTAGAGGCCCATTGCACAGGCTCAATTACACTGGAAGTGGTCTTCGGATCCCTGGATGACTTCCGAAGCGAAGAGTTAATCCTCGATATAGTCCCGTTCCGCAGTGGTTATCACGCGCTGCTCGGGCGAACCGCATTTGCTAGATTCAATCCAGTACCGCATTATGCATACCTCAAGCTCAAGATGCCAGGACCTCGCGGAGTTATTAAAGTCAATGGAAACACAGAGCGCTCTCTCCGAACAGAGGAGCACACCGCAGCCCTCGCAGCAGAAACGCAAAGCAGCCTCTCAAGGGAATCAACTAGTTCGGTGCTTCACAGCCCGGACACCTTCAAGCGCACTCGGGGCAATTGGAAAATAGACTGCCTGGCGCGATCTAAGCTCGCGTAGGAATACGGCGGCCACCCCAATCCTAGCCTAGCGGCGAAACTCGTGCCACGCGTACATAATTACGCATTAAAAATACCATGGGCACAGGTGGGGAGGGGGCACAACTGTGGCACGCCCCAAGACGCGGCCTAAACCGCACTAGGGGCTTCTCGTTTGGTTATTTTTTTGTTTTTCTTTCAGGACCGCAATCTCTGGAAACACTGTCCGACAGCTCTATTGCCGAACACATGATGCAGCAACCAAGGAGGCAGACAGCTACATTATACCAGGGAATTCCCAGGTTGATTACAGTAACGAGTGAAATATTCAATTTAACATCATTCCTCAGCTTGCCCTTGGAAGGGACATAGTCCTACTCTTTGCTTATCGCACTATCTGTATCACTCTGCTTTAACGCAATTTTTTTAATAAACAATGCATGACATTATGACTATTATTGCATTCTTGTTATATATATAAGAAATAAAAGGGACGGACTGCATAATAAAGGTCCATATCACAAGTGGCAATATAAAGTGACGTTCTTTTGCATTAAGATTTTGTGCATCCAACCATAAAAGCGCATGATAACCTCTGCTTCCCTCTGCGAAGGGCCTATCTTTTACTTTTATCTTCTACCTTATATAAGAGTCATGGTGATCTTCACCTTTCCTTTTTACATTTTATCCTTTGGCAAGCACAATGTGTTGGAAATAACCAGATACATATAGCTAATTGGATGTGAGTTTTCATGAACTATTATTGTTGACATTACCCTTGAGGTAAAAAGTTGGGAGGCAAACTATAAGCCCCTATCTTTCTCTGTGTCCGGCTAAAACTTCATAACCATACATATCGCATGAGTGTTAGCAATTGTGGAAGACTAAATGATATTTGAGTATGTGGACATGTTGAAAAGCTCTTATTGACTCTTTCCGATGTTATGATAAATTGCAATTGCTTCAATGACTGAGATTGTAGTTTGTTAGTTTTCAATGAAGCTTATGATTCATACTTGAAATTGTGATTGAATTGTTACTTTAGCATAAGAGATCATATAACAATATATATATATATATATAATGATCATGATGCCCTCCCAGTCACGACGTTGTAAAACGACGGCCAGTGAATTGTAATACGACTCACTATAGGGCGAATTCGAGCTCGGTACCCGGGGATCCTCTAGAGTCGACCTGCAGGCATGCAAGCTTGGGGGAGTTGATATGTCCATTTTGCATCATGTTGTTATATCGATAATTATCGCATTATGGGCTGTTATTACACATTATGTCACAATCCTGATGCATATTCTCTCTTATTTTACAAGGTTTACATGAAGAGGGGGAATGCCGGTAGCTGGAATTCTGGGCTGGAAAAGGAGCAAATAGAGACCTATTATGCACATCTCCAAAAGCCCTGAACCTCCATGGGAGTTATTTTCAGAATATATAAAAAATACTGAGCGAAGACACTACCAGATGGGGGCCACCCACCATCCAGTTTAGTAATGCGGTTGATGTAGTCGAACGTCTTCGCGATCCAACCGATCAAGTACTGAACACACGGCACCTCCGCAATCTGCACACATTCAGCTCGGTGACATCCCCCGAACTCTTGATCCAGTTGAGACCTAGGGAGAGTTTCATCAGCATGACGGCGTGGTGACGGTGATGATGAAGTTACCGACGTAGGGCTTCGCTTAAGCACTACGACAATATGACCGAGGTGTAAAATTGTGGAGGGGGCACTGCACATGGCTAAAGATAACTTGTGTGTCTATGGGGTTCCCCCTCCGCCGTATATAAAGGAGGGGAGGAGTGAGGGATTCCTGGACTAAGGGGTCCTCGGGCGTCCGGCCTGTTATCTATGGGCCGGACTGATGGGCCGTGAAGATATGAAGACCGAACATTGTACCCGTGTCCGGATGGTACTCTCCTTGGCGTGGAAGGCAGGCTTGGCGAACAACTATGAAGATTCCATACTATGTAACCGACTCTATGTAACCCTAGATTCCCCCGGTGTCTATATAAACCGGAGGACTTAGTCCGGATAGGGGAGACTCAATACCGTAGTCATACAGGCTAGACTTCTAGGGTTTAGCCATTACGATCTCATGGTAGATCAACTCTTGTAATATTCATATTCATCAAGATCAATCAAGCAGGAAGTAGGGTATTACCTCCATAGAGAGGGCCCGAACCTGGGTAAACATCGTGTCCACTGTCTCCTGTTACCATCAACCTTAGATGCACAGTTCGGGACCCCCTAGCTGAGATCCGCCGGTTTTGACACTGACATTGATGCTTTCATTGAGAGTTCCTCTGTGCTGCCGCTGAAAGGTTTGATGGTCCCTTCAATCGTCAATAATGACGCTGTTTGCGGAGAAACTTTCCTCCCCGGGCAGATCTTCGTGTTCGGTGGCTTCACACTGCGTGCCAACTCGTTTGGCCATCTGGAGCAAATCCAAAGCTACACCCCTGGCCATCAGGTCAGATTTGGGATCTCGAACTACATCGCGGACATCTGTGGAAACATAATCTTCGCCGGATTCGATACCGCAGTAGCCGCCCCCGGTCACCCCGATGATCATGACCTAAATCTGTCATCGGACTGCATCCAAGAGATCGGTCCTGTAACTGCTCTAGCCCTAGAGCCGGAGGAGGCCACGCCATCCAAAGACGGGAGGATTAACCCCACCACGGAGGCCACAGATTCCACGGCGTTGGAGCCGCACATGGACCTAGTCTCACACAATGCCTATGCCACCGGAACGCCGGACTCGTCTCCGGCCGTAGGTTCCGGACCGCACGAGCCCGCGAACGCCGATCTTGATCGTTTATCGATCTTTAAATTCAACGTCGTAGACATCTTCCAGCACTCGCCTTTGGGCGATGTGCTAAACTCATTAAAAAACCTGTCCTTGGCAGAGGACTCTCAGCCAAACTTTATCCGGTTCGAACTAGGGGCCGACGATGGAGAATTTTACTTCCCACCCGCCACCCACTTTATAGCCACAATCGAGGATTTGACCTACGAACTTGATTACTACTATGAGGACATCGATGGTATGGACGACGATGCCGGCAAAGAGGAGGCCCAGAACTCGTCGTTCACCGGACGCTGGATGGCCACTTCCTCATACGACGTATACATGGTGGATGCACCAAAGGAGAACAGCGGGAACGATAAGGAAGACCCAGTTGAGGATAAATTTTCCGAAATACAGTCCAAGCACCGGTGTCAATGGCGCCACTCTAAGTCGAGCCGCAGTAAAGATAGCAACACCGGCACAGGAGAAGATGACACTCCGGAAGGTGCCAAAGACAACGAAGGCCCCGTCGATAAAGCAAACAAACAAGATGAACGGGAAGATGAGCAGGTTAGCATTGTTAAACAGGCCACGCACAAAGATTCAGAGGATGATAATTACCTTGCGCTCTCTGAAGATGAGGTGAGCCTCGGCACCGAAGACTTCATTGTGCCCGAGGAACCTCTTAAGCAGGAGCGCTTCAAGCACCAGCTAATAGCCATGGCAAGGAGCCTGAAAAAGAAGCAACAGCAGCTTCAAGCTGACCAAGATCTGCTCAATGATAAATGGACTGATGTCCTAGTAGCCAAAGAATACGGCCTCAAGCGCCCAACCAAAAGCTACCCAAAGCGCAAGTTGCTACCTCAGTTAGACGAGGAGGCACCAGAGTACATACCACCATCGCACAATAGGGCCGACCGACCACCATGTGGTCGAGACAAAATGGCAACTCATGCCGAACGCCAGCCCGCCCCTTGTCATTGCTCAGGCAGAGGCAAATTAACCCACGGCCATACATATGACCTCAGGCAGAACCTGAACAATAAAGCAGGACATACAAGATCAATCTACGGATCGCAAGGACGCGCCTCGACACGTGACCACGGCCACCTATTCGGACGTGACAAGCCCAGTCATGCGGGGGCCAAACACCGCAGACGGACTCTATCAGAGCTATGTCACAATACGGCCTGATATAGAGGCCCCACACACCCTCATTGCTTCACTGATAAGGTCCTGGATCACGAATTCCCCGAAGGATTCAAGCCCGTGAACATTGAATCATACGATGGAACCATGGACCCCGCGGTCTGGATCGAATACTTCATTCTCCACATCCATATGGATCGCGGAGATGACCTCCAAGCCAGAAAATACCTCCCTCTAAAACTCAAAGGGCCAGCTCGGCATTGGCTAAACAATCTGCCTGAAAATTCCATTGGCAGCTGGGAGGACTTGGAAGAGGCTTTCCTCGATAACTTCCAAGGTACATATGTTCGACCTCCGGACGCTGATGACTTTAGCCATATAGTTCAACAGCCCGGAGAGTCCGCCAGGAACTTCTGGACAAGGTTCTTAACTAAAAAGAACCAAATTGTTGACTATCCGGACGCCGAAGCTCTAGCAGCTTTTAAGCATAGCATCCGCGACGAATGGCTCGCTCGCCACCTCGGCAAAGAAAAGTCAAAATCCATGGTAGCCCTCACGGCACTCATGACCCACTTTTGTGCGAGCGAGAACAGTTGGTTGGCCTGTAGCAAAAACAATACAAGAAACGCCGGCACTCCTGAAGTTAAAAGCAACAAAGACAAGTCCCGACGCAATAGATACAAGCGCCGAAACAATAATTACAACACTGAGGATACAGCGGTCAACGTCAGATTTAGTGGCTCTAAGTCCGGTCAGCAGAAGAAGCTGTTCGAAAAGAACAATTCGGGCCCATCCAGCTTGGACCGCATACTTGACCGTCCTTGCCAGATTCACGGTACCCCCGACAAGCCTCCTAATCATACAAATAGAGAGTGTTGGGTTTTCAAACAGGCCGGCAAATTAAACACCGAGAACAGGGAAAAGGGATCGCAAAGCGAGGACGACGACGAAGAGCAATGGCAACCGAACACAGGGGGACAAAAGAAGTTTCCCCCTCAAGTCAAAACTGTGAACATGATATATGCTACCCACATCCCCAAGAGGGAGCGCAAGCGTGCGCTCGGGGACGTCTACGCGATAGACCCAGTCGCCCCAAAATTCAACCCATGGTCGTCATGCCCGATCACTTTTGATTGCCGGGATCACTCGACCAGTATCCGTCATGGAGGCTCAGCCACACTAGTCTTAGACCCAATAATTGATGGGTTCCACCTGACTCGTGTCCTTATGGACGGCGGTAGCAGCCTCAATCTACTCTATCAGGATACAGTGCGAAAAATGGGCATTAACCCGTCAAGGATCAAGCCTACAAAGACCACCTTTAAAGGACTCATTCCAGGCGTAGAGGCCCGTTGTACGGGCTCAATCACACTAGAGGTTGTCTTCGGATCTCCGGACAACTTCCCAAGTGAGGAGTTAGTCTTCGATATCGTCCCATTCCGCAGCGGCTATCATGCACTGCTCGGACGAACTGCGTTTGCTAGATTCAACGCAGTACCACACTATGCTTATCTCAAGCTTAAGATGCCCGTCCCACGCGGTGTCATAACAGTCAATGGCAATACGGAACGCTCTCTCCATACAGAAGAGCACACAGCTGCCCTAGCAGCAGAAGTACAAAGCGGCCTTCTCAAGCAGAACCCTCATTCGGCTGCCGAGCCCTCGGAAACCCTTAAGAGGGTCTGAACTACTCTGCAGTAGGAGAGATCGGCTCGTCAGGAGCTCGACTAGCAATCACGATCAAGCAGTGGCATGCGTGCCGCGCATAAGTAACTACGCACTCAAAACTCCATGGGCATCGACAGAGGCATAGCTAGCTTGTGATCCAGGGCACGGTTCAACCGACATTGGATACACACATACTTTCACTTTTTCTTTTTTTCTTTCAGGTTTTAATCCTACAGGCCCCATCGGGTGGTCTGGTTATCGGTCCTCTTGAAGGATAAATACACCAAGATGGCGAGGAGCGCGGACATATGGGGACTTTTTAGGTGATTCCGTTAACGATAACTCTATCTGTTTTCCAGGACCCACATGCAGCTCTCCCCTGGTTTTGGCATGTTAAATAGCCTGTTTCCTATTGCACTAGTTGTATCAATGCGCCTTGACGTACTAATTACATTAGAATGAAAACAGTTTGTAGCTGGAGCTGTAGGACCCCAGCTTTTTACCTTCAAATCTTTTATGTTTTCTTTCTCTCTTTTCCTTTTTTCAGTTTCCCTGTGGATAAACCCATCAGGTAGCACCCGTACACTTTGATACGTTTTGATGTTTGCCAGCGGCTTTATAGCACCCCACATTACGGCAACAAAAGTCCGAACACTTCTTATAAGTATAGTTCGGCACCCCGAATTTAGCATTATATGCATTGGCTCCGAATCATGTCTTTGGTCAATAGTTGGGTTGCCCGGCTCCTGTGCTTGCTACCCTACATTCCGCTACACCGGCTAGGGTAGTAAAGGAAGAACTAATGCGATTGTGCCCTTGTCTAAACCGGATGAGCAACTCAGTAGAGAAAGACGAAAACTGACAGTCATGATGCGGCGAGAGCCAGTTAGCTGTTTGGAGGTCTCAAATCGTTGGAGATTTTTCCGTATTACGTGAAGGATCAGTACTTCCTGATCAGACGCTGACAGTACTCTGGTTCGTATACCAGGGGCTGCGCCCATGTTTTGTTATAAAACTCATATGGCTAAGTGAGGGCGTTCAAGCCATATAGTCTGGTTGCCTGGTTCGTTGCGCTAAACAAGTCCTTGAAGGACCATATAATTGGATCAAGATTGTTTAGATACCATCCCGAACACCTCCGTACTACCTACGTGAGGGCAGAAGCCGACGACTGGCCAACCCTCAGATTTCATACAACACGGCCACACAGGAGGATACAATCAAAACATAATAAATTATATTACAAAGCGGATTTGTTTTCATCGTACAAGGCAAAATATGAAGGTGTTCATTCGAGAATAATGTCCTTCCCGCACTGCGTTGCTACAAGTCGAGATCCCTCTAGGACATCCGCAAAATATCGCTCGGGTGTGCGGTGCTCCTTGCCCTCCGGCGGCCATGTTCGCCCACCACATCTTGCAACGAGTAAAGGCCATGCAGGCACCCTTGATACAGACTGATCGCTTGACGATGTCTAGCCGCGGACAAGCCTCCTCCACTCGATTCACAAGGCCAAAATAACTACTAGGTATAGCTTCAGCTAGCCATAGTCGGATTATTAAATCTGCCATGGCCAGTTTGACCATCCGGTGTAGGTCGACCAACTGTTTCAGTTGATCGGCAAAGGCCACCGGATGCTCCGGCACATCATACTGCGACCAGAACAGCTTCTCCGGAGAATCCCCTTCCCTGGCTCGGAAGAATTCCGCAGCATCAGATATACTGCGCGGCGGACCCACAAAAGCCCCCGGGCAACTCCGAATCCGGGTTAGTAAAAGGTATTTCCTCTCCGCATACTGATAACCCACAAGTATAGGGGATCGCAACAGTTTTCGATAAGTAAGAGTGTCAAACCCAACGAGGATCTAAAGGTAGAACAAATATTCCCTAAAGTTCTATAGACCACCGATACAACTCTACGCACGCTTGATGTTAGCTTTACCTAGAACAAGTACGAAACTAGAAGTACTTTGTAGGTGTTTTTGGGTAGGCTTGCAAGAAAATAAAGAGCGAGAAAATAAAAGCTAGGGGTTGCTAAGTTAAAGAAGCAACTAAAGTAAATATAGAGAGTGTGGAGAAGTGGTGGTAGGAGTTGTGAAATTGTCCCTTAAGCAATTGACTACTTTACTAGACCGATAGCAAGTTTTATGTGGGAGAGGCCACTGCTAGCATGTTATCCCTTACTTGGAATTCTATGCACTTATGATTGGAACTATTAGCAAGCATCCGCAACTACTAACGTTCATTAAGGTAAAACCCAACCATAGCATTAAGATATATTGGTCCCCCTTCAATCCCGTATGCATCAATTTCTATGCTAGGTTGAAGCTTCCGTCACTCTTGCCCTACAATACATAGTCCTATCAACATACAACTAACCCTATGGTGTGATCCACGCGCGCGCTCATATGATGGGCACCAAAGGACAGCAACATAACCACAAGCAAATTAAATCAATCATAGCAATTCATCAACCACCGATAGGACAACGAAAATCTACTCAGACATCATAGGATGGCAACATATCATTGGATAATAATATGAAGCATAAAGCACCATGTACAAGTAGAGGGTACAGCGGGTTGCGGGAGAGTGGACCGCTGTAGATAGAGGGGGGAAGGTGATGGAGATGTTGGTGGAGATGGCGGAGGTGTTGGTGAAGATCGCGGTGATGATGATGATGGCCACGACGGCGTTCCGGCGCCACCGGAGGAGAGGGGGAGAGGGGCCCCCTTCTTCCTCTTCTTCCTTGACCTCCTCCCTAGAGGGGAGAAGGGTTTCCCCTCTGCTCCTTGGCCTCCATGGCATGGGAGGGGCGAGAGCCCCTCCGAGATTGGATCTATCTCTCTGTTTCTCTCTGGTTCTGCGTTCTGTTCTGGCTCTGTTTCACCGTTTCGTATATATATGGAGATCCGTAACTCCGATTGGCCTGAAACATTCGCCGTGATTTTTTTCCGAATATTAGCTTTCTTGCGGCAAAAGAAGAGCGTCAACCGCTTTACGGTGGGCTCACAAGGGTAGGGGCGCGCCCTAAGGGGGGGGGGGCGCCCCCTGCCTCATGACCACCTCGGGCACTGGTTCGCGTCGATTTTCCTTCCAAATTTTCCATATTTTTCAAAAATAATCTCCGTCCATTTTTATCCCGTTTGGACTCTGTTTGATATGGATATTCTGTGAAACCACAAACATGCAACAGACAGGAACTGGCACTGGGCACTGGATCAATATGTTAGTCCTAAAAATAACATAAAAAGTTGCCAAAAAGTATATGAAAGTTGAATAATATTGGCATGGAACAATCAAAAATTATAGATACGACGGAGACGTATCACATACTTGTTTTTGCATTTTAAATGCCTTACTCGCTGCGATCTTCTTCGCCTCTTGGATCTCCTCGAGAGCGTCCCGAACCTCATTCCGTGCGGCCTCTGCGTTGTGACAAGCCTTGTTAAGTTCGGCCTCTCGAGCCGACGCCTTGCGCTCCAAAGCTTCACACTTCTTCACTATGTCCTGGAGCTCCTACTAGACCTCACCAACCCGGGCCTTGAGCTTCTTACGGGCGGCTTGCTGTTGGACATCCTTACCCTCAGCTTTGTCCAGGACCTTTCTCAGGGCCTCGACCTCGGTCGTCGCTTCTGTACAAATCATGGCATTTTGGTCATCGCATATCATTTTCTTATTTTCGAATATATAACAGGTCACTGCTTACCTTGTTTCTCCTGGAGCCGCCTCTTCACTTGGCTCAGCTCCCCCTCGGCCTCCGCCAGTTTCTGCTTCAGTCCAGAGACTTCGACAGTATGCGAGGCCGCGGCCAGCAACGACGCCTGTATTTAAGAAAAATTTAGTTAGTTTCCTGTCATAGGAGATTGACCCTCTACCGGTTTTTTCTTTCCGAACACCGGACAGTGTCTCAGGGGCTGCTGTCTACATTGGGATTCTCTCCTTTTGGCGTCACTTACCTCAAAACCTGTCAGCAGGTTGCCGCAGGCCTCGGTTAGTCCGCTCTTGGCAGACTGAACCCTTTAAATCACCGTACCCATAAGGACACGGTTCTCATCCATAATGGAAGTGCCTCGCAGCGCTTCCAACAGATCATCCGGTGCCCCTGGTTGGACAAGGCGCACTGGCGGAACAGGCATCCCCCTTCTTTCGAAGAAGTGTGTGTGCTATATTTCGGAGCCACCTCGGTCTCAGGAATTGAGTCCGGTTGAGGGCCGAATTGTATACGGCCCTCTCCGACAGTCTCCGAGGGGATTGATTCCCCTTAGTGTACGTCGATGGGGGTTTCTCCTTTAGGAACCTCCTGAGCCTCTCCACCGTCGGGAACAGTCCTTCGAGACAACACCTCCGCTTCATCCCTGGTCTTGGGGGAGTGTGCGGCTGGCGGGGAGTCGCTGGCCATCGCGTTGGAATCCAGCGAGCCTCCTGACGAGGATCGCGGAGGGCTGTTGTGGGCCAGACTGCATTAACATAACCAATCATCTTAATACAATGAGGAGGGGAAATTTCATGGGTGGATAAGGTGTTAGTACTTACGATGAGGCTCGAGGCTTAGCGCGGGGGCATCTCTCCGGACTATCCTCGATGTCCCATGCGGATTTATCCGCGAGGGAGCCCTTCCCCCTTTTGGGTGCCTCCGACTCTAGAGTTGCGGAGGCCGCCCTCTTCTTCCTCCCCCCATCGGGGGGATAGTCGCTCTTCTCCTCCTCATCCGCGTCATCTTCGACGGTGGGGGAATGGGCCTTGTCTTCGGACACCGCGTCTGAGGTACCCTTGTGACGGGGGCCGCTCCGGACCCCCTTGGCCTTTCCTGTGGCCTTCTTCTCTGGTGCCTGATAAGGCGCCGGCTCCAGCATCTTTGCCAAGCGCGGGATGACTGGCTCCTCGGGCAAGGGAGCCGGACACCGGATCTGCTTCTCCTTCTTCAACCAGTGCTAAAAAAACAATGGTAATGAAAGCTTAGATATCATCCTTGAAACAAGCAAGTAAGGGATGTTTTGAAAACAACATACCTCGTTGGGGAGGTGATTTATGTCGTGACCCCGGTCCGAGTTAGTGGCCGGTGGTATCTCGTTGCCCTTGAAAAGCAACTTCCAGGCATCTTCATGAGTCGTTTCGAAAAGCCTCACCAGGGTATGGTGTTTCTTTGGGTTGAAGTCCCATAAAGGACGGCTTCGGCTCTGGAAAGGAAGGATTCGACGCACCAACATCACTTGGATTATGTCAACGAGCTTGATGTCCTTATTGATCACACTTTGGATACGCGTTTGCAGCGCAATCAGTTCGTCCGCCGAACACCAGTTTGGGCTCTTCTCGACCCAGGAGGTGAGCCACACTGGAGCACCGGAGTTGATTTCGGCAGCCGCGGCCCAGGTGGCATCACGGGGTTCGGTGATGTAGAACTATAGCTTCTGCCATTCCTTGACAGATTCCACGAATGTGCCTTTTGGCCAAGAAACATTGGTGAGCTTGCTCACCATGGCGCCCCCGCACTCTGCGTGATGTTCGTCCACCACCTTGGGCTTCACGTTGAAAGTTTTGAGCCACAACCCGAAGTGGGGGTGGATGTGGAGGAAGGCCTCGCATGCAATGATGAACGCCGAGATATTGAGGAAGGAGTTTAGGGATAGATCGTGGAAGTCTATCCCGTAGTAGAACATTATCCCACGGACGAAGGGGTGGAGTGGAAACCCTAGCCCATGGAGGAAATGAGGGATGAACACTACCCTCTCGTTGGGCTTCGGTATGGGGATGATTTGTCCCCGAGCTGGAAGACGGTGGGCGATTTCCTTTGCCAGGTACCTGGCCGCCCGAAGGTCGGTGATGTCCTCCTCGTTAACAGAGGAGGCCATCCATTTTCCTTGACCTTCGGATCCGGACATGGTTGGATGCTTTCTCGACACTGGGAGATGAGAACTTGGGCATTGGAGCTCGAGAATGGAGAGGCAGGAAGAAAGCATGGGAGAAGAAAGGGGAATCTTATCTCCTTACAAGGGCGGAGATTATCGAACGCCCCCCCCCCATTCGCCTTAAAATTCTCCTGCTCCCAAGGGCTGTGTAAATGGCACGGTTGGGTTACCCATGCTCGTATTGATGAGAATCCCATGATAAGGGGACACGATCTCTGCTTTGACAAGACGTGCCAATGACAACCATGTCTCGAAACGTGGGGCGAAAAACGGTTCAAAATTACGACCGGACAGGCGTGACGTCACATTACTAAAGTTGTGAGCAGATTGGACTCGTGTGTTATTATATTCTCTCTGTGGTTGTGTGCAGTGTGTGTTACAGGTCTGGACATGATCAATTCATCTGGAGACTATTCAGGAGTTCGGAAGGAGGAACCCGCCTTGCAATGCCGAAGACAGCACTACGCACCGGATACCTTGTCATTGAAGCTAGCTTCAGGGGCTACTGAGGGAGTCCTGGACTAAGGGGTCCTCGGGCGTCCGGCCTGTTATCTATGGGTCAGACTGATGAGCCGTGAAGATATGAAGACCGAAGACTGTACCCGTGTCCGGATGGGACTCTCCTTGGCGTGGAAGGCAGGCTTGGCGAACAACTATGAAGATTCCATCTTATGTAACCTTCTCTATGTAACCCTAGACCCCCCCCCCCCCCCCGCCTATATAAACCGGAGGACTTAGTCCGGATATGGGAGACTCAATATCGTAGTCATACTGGCTAGACTTCTAGGGTTTAGCCATTACGATCTCGTGGTAGATCAACTCTTGTAATACTCATATTCATCAAGATCAATCAAGCAGGAAGTAGGGTATTACCTCCATAGAGAGGGCCCGAACCTAGGTAAACATCGTGTCCCCTGTCTCCTGTTACCATCAACCTTACACGCGTAGTTTGAGACCCCCTACCCGAGATCCGCCGGTTTTCACACCGACAAGGAGGAGGCCGCCCGGCCCTAGGGGGCACGCCCAAGGGGGGAGTCCTACTCCAAGTAGGAATCGGCTCCCCCCTTTCCTAGTCCTAGTAGGAGAAGAAAGAAGGAGAGGGAAAGGGAAAGAGGGGCCGCGCCCCCTCCTCTAGTCCTATTTGGAATCCCCTTGGGGGGCATGCCAGCTCCTGGCTGCTTCCCTCTCTCTCCCCTAAGGCCCATTACTTCCCCGGGGGCTTTTAGTAACCCCTCCGGCACTCCGGTTTTATCCGAAACTATCCGGAGCACTCTCGGTGTTGGAATAATATGGTCCAATATATCAATCTTTATGTCCCGACCATTTTGAGACTCCTCGTCATGTCCGTGATCTCATCCGGGACTTCGAACAACCTTAGGTACATCAAATCACATAACTCATAATACAAATCACCATCGAACGTTAAGCATGCGGACCCTACGGGTTCGAGAACTATGTAGACATGACCGAGACACATCTCCGGTCAATAACCAATAGCAGAACTTGTATGCTCATATTGGTTCCTACATATTCTACGAAGATCTTTATCGGTCAAACAGCATAACAACATACGTTGTTCCCTTTGTCATCGGTATGTTACTTGGCCGATATTCGATCGTCGGTATCATCATACCTAGTTCAATCTTGTTACCGGCAAGTCTCTTTACTCATTCCTTAATGCATCAACCCGCAATTAACTCATTAGGCACATTGCTTGCAAGGCTTATAGTGATGTGCATTACCGAGAGGGCCTAGAGATACCTCTCTGAAACACGAAGTGACAAATCCTAATATCGATCTATGCCAACTCAACAAACACCATCAGAGACACCTGTAGAGCATCTTTATAATCACCCAGTTATGTTGTGACGTTTGATAGCACACTTAGTGTTCTTCCGGTATTCGGGAGTTGCATAATCGGATAGTCATAGGAACAAGTATAAGTCATGAAGAAGCAATAGCAATAAACTAAACGATCAAAGTGCTAAGCTAACGGATGGGTCTTATCCATCACATCATTCTCTAATGATGTGATCCTGTTCATCAAATGAAAACACATGTCCATGGCTAGGAAACTTAACCATCTTTGATTAACGAGCTAGTCAAGTAGAGGCATACTAGGGACACTATTTTTGTCTATGTATTCACACTTGTACTAAGTTTCCGGTTAATACAATTCTAGCATGAATAATAAACATTTATCATGATATAAGGAAATATAAATAACAACTTTTTATTGCCTCTAGGGCATATTTCCTTCAGTCTTCCACTTGCACTAGAGTCAATAATCTAGTTCACATCGTCATGTGATTTAACACCAATAGTTCACATCTTTATGTGATTAGTTCACATCGCCGTGTGACTAGCACCCAAAGGGTTTACTAGAGTCAATAATCTAGTTCACATCGCTATGTGATTAACACCCAAAGAGTACTCAGGTCTGATCATGTTTTGCTTGTGAGAGAAGTTTAGTCAATGAGTCTGTCACATTCAGAGCCGTATGTATTTTGCAAATTTTCTATGTCTACAATGCTCTGCATGGAGCTACTCTAGCTAATTGCTCCCACTTTCAATATGTATCCAGATTGAGACTTAGAGTCATCTGGATCGGTGTAAAAGCTTGCATTGACGTAAATCTT
Organism: Triticum urartu; assembly: GCF_003073215.2. NCBI lineage: Eukaryota > Viridiplantae > Streptophyta > Magnoliopsida > Poales > Poaceae > Triticum > Triticum urartu. Next base: position 330,263,694 of record NC_053023.1, on the reverse strand, counting down.
TACGACGAACTCTTTATTACCTCCATAACCGAGAAATATTTCCTTAGTCCTCTTAGGTAACTAAGGATAACTTTGACCGCTGTCCAGTGATCCACTCCTGGATCACTATTGTACCCTCTTGCCAAACTCATGGTGAGGTACACAATAGGTCTGGTACACAGCATAGCATACTTTATAAAACCTATGACTGAGGCATACGGAATGACTTTTCATTCTCTTTCTATTTTCTGCCGTGGTCGGGTTTTGAGTCTTTACTCAACTTCACACCTTACAACTCAGGCAAGAACTCCTTCTTTGAATGATCCACTTTGAACTCCTTCAAAATCTTATCAAGGTATGTACTCATCGAAAGCCTTATCAAGCGTCTTAATCTATCTTTATAGATCTTGATGCCTAATATGTAAGTAGCTTCACTGAGGTCTTTCATGGAAAAATTCTTATTCAAGTGTCCTTTTATGCTATCCAGAAATTTTGTATTATTTCCAATCAAAAATATGTCATCCACATATAATATCAGAAATGCTACAGAGCTCCCACTCACTTTATTGTAAATATAGGCTTCTCCAAAAGTCTGTATAAAACCATAAGCTTTGATCATACTATCAAAGCGTACATTCCAACTCCGAGATGCTTGCACCAGTCCATAAATGGATCACTGGAGCTCACAAACTTTATTAGCACCTTTCGGATTGACAAAACCTTCTGGTTGCGTCATATACAACTCTTCTTTAAGAAATCCATTAAGGAATGCAGTTTTGACATCCTTTTGCCAAATTTCATAAAATGTGGCAATTGCTAACATGATTTGGACAGAGTTTAAGCATAGATACGAGTGAGAAACTATCATCGTAGTCAACACCTTGAACTTGTCGAAAACCTTTTGTGACAATTCGAGCTTTGTAGATAGTAACACTACTATCAGCATTTGCCTTCCTCTTGAAGATCCATTTAACCTCAATGACTTGCCGATGATTGGGCAAGTCAATCAAAGTCTATACTTTGTTCTTATACATGGATCCCATCTCAGATTTCATGGCCTCAAGCCATTTCGCGGAATCTGGGCTCATCATCGTTTCCTCATAGTTCGTAGGTTCGTCATGGTCTAGTAACATGCCTTCCAGAAAGGATTACCGTACCACTCTGGTGCGGACTATACTCTGGTTGACCTACGAGGTTCGGTAGTAACTTGATCTGAAGTTTCATGATCATCATCATTAGCTTCCTCACTAATTGGTGTAGGAATCACTGGAACTGATTTTTGTGACGAACTACTTTCCAATTCGGGAGAAGGTACAACTACCTCATCAAGTTCTACTTTCCTCCCACTCACTTCTTTCAAGAGAAACTCCTTCTCTAGAAAGGATCCATTCTTAGCAACAAAGATCTTGCCTTCGGATCTGTGATAGAAGGTGTACCCAACAGTAACTTGATCTGAAGTTTCATGATCATCATCATTAGCTTCCTCACTATTTGGGTTCGAGCTTATCAGGCTGAAGTTTTTTACATAAGCATCACAATCTCAAACTTTAAGAAACGAAAACTTAGTTTTCTTACCAAACCATAGCTCATACGGTGTCGTCTCAATGGATTATAGATGGTGCCCTATTTAACGTGAATGCAGCTATCTCTAATGCATAACCCTAAAACAATAGTGGTAAATCGGTAAGAGACATCATAGATCGCACCATATCCAATTAAGTATGGTTATGACGTTCGGACACACCATTATGCTGTGGTGTTCCGGGTGGCATGAGTTGTGACACTATTCCACAATGTTTTTAAATGAAGGCCAAACTCCTAATTCAAATATTTGCCTCCGCGATCAGATCATAGAAACTTTATTTTCTTGTTATGATGATTCTCAACTTCACTCTGAATTTCTTTGAACTTTTCAAATGTTTCATACTTCTATTTCTTAAGTAGATATCCCCATATCTGCTTAAATCATCTTTGAAGGTCAGAAAATAACGATACCCGCCGTGAGTCTCAACACTCATCAGACCGCATACATCAGTATCTATTATTTCCAATAAGTCAGTGGCTCGCTCCATTGTTCTGGAGAATGGAGTTTTAGTCATTTTGCCCATGAGGCATGGTTCACAAGCATCAAGTGATTCATAATCAAGTGATTCCAAAAGCCCATCATCATGGAGTTTCTTCATGTGCTTTACACCAATATGACCTAAAGGGCAGTGCCACAAATAAGTTGCACTATCATTATTAACTTTGCATCTTTTGGCATCAATATTATGTGTATCATTGTGATTGAGATTCAGTAAACCATTCACATTGGATGTAATACCATAGAAGGTTTTATTCATGTAAACAAAAAAACAATCCTCTGACTTAAATGAATAACCGTATCACAATAAACATGATCCAATCATATTTATGCTCAAGGGAAACACCAAATAACATTTATTTAGTTCCAATACTAATCTCGAAAGTAGAGGGGGTATGCGATGGTGATCTTATCAACCATGGAATCATTTCCAACACACATTGTCACCTCGCCCTCAACTAGTGTTTGTTCATTTTGTAACTCCTGTTTCGAGTTACTAATCATAGCAACTGAACTGGTATCAAATACCCAGGGGTTACTATGAACACTAGTAAAGGACACATCAATAACATGTATATCAAATATACCTTTCAATTTTCCATCCTTCTTATCCGCCAAGTATTTGGGGTAGTTCCTCTTCTAGTGACTATTCCTTTGCAGTATAAGCACTCGGTTTCAGGCTTAGGTGTAGCTTTGGGTTTCTTCATGGGAGTGGCAACTTGCTTGCCATTATTTGAAGTTCCCTTTCTTTTCCTTTGCCCTTTTCCTTGAAACTAGTGGTCTTGTTAACCAATAACACTTGATGTTCTTTCTTGATTTCTTACTTCACCGCTTTTAGCATCGCGAAGAGCTCGGGAATTGTTTTCGTCATCCCTTGCATATTATAGTACATCACGAAGTTCCAGTAACTTGGTGATAGTGACTAGAGAACTCTATCAGTCACTATCTTATCTAGAAGATTAACTCCCACTTGATTCAAGCGATTGTAGTACTCAGACATTCTGAGCATATGCTCACTAGCTGAGCCATTCTCCTCCATCTTGTAGGCAAAGTACTTTGTTAGAGGTCTCATACCTCTTAACACGGGCATGAGTCTGAAATACCAATTTCAAGTCATGGAACATCTCATATGCTCCATGTCGTTCAGAACGTTTTTGAAGTCCCGGTTCTAAGCCGTAAAGCATGGTGCACTAAACTATCAAGTAGTCATCATACGGAGCTTATCAAACGTTCATAACGTCTGCATCTGCTCCTGCAATAGTTCTGTCACCTAGCGGTGCATCAAGGACATAATTATTCTGCGCAGCAATGAGGATAATCGCCAGATCATGGACCTAGTCTGCATCATTGCTACTATCATCTTTCAACTTAGTTTTCTCTATGAACATATCATAAATAACATAGATATGCACGAGCTATTGATCTACAACATAGATATGCAAATACTATCAAGACTAAGTTCATGATAAATTTAAGTTCAATTAATCATATTACTTAAGAACTCCCACTTAGATAGACATCCCTCTAGTCATCTAAATGATCACGTGATCCGTATCAACTAAACCATGTCCAATCATCACATGAGATGGAGTAGTTTTCAATGGTGAACATCTCTATGTTGATCATATCTACTATATGATTCACGTTCGACCTTTCGGTCTTAGTGTTCCGAGGCCATATCTGCATATGCTTGGCCCGTCAAGTTTAACCCGAGTATTTCACGTGTGCAAAACTTTCTTGCACCCATTGTATGTGAACATAGAGCTTATCACACCCAATCATCATGTGGTGTCTCGCCACGACGAACTGTCGCGGCGGTGCATACTCAAGGAGAACACTTATACCTTGAAATTTTAGTAAGGGATCATCTCATAATGCTACCGTTGTACTAAGCAAAATAACATGAATAAAAGATAAACATCACATGCAATCAAAATATGTGACATGATATGGCCATCATCATCTTGTGCCTTTGATCTCCATCTCCAAAGTACTGTCATGATCTCCATCGTCACCGGCATGACACCATGATCTCCATCATCTTAATCTCCATCAACGTGTCATCACATGGTCGTCTCGCCAACTATTGCTTTTGCAACTATTGCTATCGTGTAGCAATAAAGTAAAGCAATTATATGGCGCTTGCATCTTATGCAATAAATAGACAACCGTAAAGCTCCTGCCAGTTGCCGATAACTTTAACAAAACATGATCATCTCATACAACAATTTATAACTTATCATGTCTTGACCATATCACCTCACAACATGCCCTGCAAAAACAAGTTATACATCCTCTACTTTGTTATTGCAACTTTTACGTGGCTGCTACAGGCTTCTAGCAAGAACCGTTCTTACCTACGCATCAAAACCACAACGATTTTTTGTCAAGTGTCATGTTTTCACCTACAACAAGGACCGGGCGTAGTCAAATTCGATTCAACTAAAGCTGGAGAAACAGACACCCACTAGCCACATGTGTGCGAAACACGTCGGTAGAAACAGTCTCATTAACGCGGTCATGTAATGTCGGTCTAGGCCGCATCATCCAACAATACCGCCAAATCAAAGTATGACATGCTGGTAAGTAGTATGACTATTTATCTCCCACAACTCTTTGTATTCTACTCGTGCATATAACATCTACGCATAGACCTGGCTCTGATACCACTGTTGGGGAACGCAGTACTTCAAAAAATTTACCACGATCACGCAAGATCTATCTAGGAGATGCATAGCAACGAGAGGGGAGAGTGTGTCTACGTACCCTCGTAGACCGAAAGCGGAAGTGTAACATCCCAAATTTTCAATTTGGAATGTTATAACATAGATCACTCATGCATATCATATTTTATTGCATATTCGTTTTGCGATCGTCGAAATTCTAAGCAACTCAAGGACCCTCGGAGAGAGTTGGGGATTTCACTGTTTTCATATTTGAATTCTATCAAATATCGAAACGAGGATCGATTTGTTTTATTATTTTCTCTCCAAAAATATTTCATATAAAAAATAAGAGAGGGGATAATATGACTTCCCCAAAAACAATGGAATATTGGAGGAAATATATTAAAAACAAATAAATATTTTATTTGGGATTTTATTGCTCTTTTATATGCATAGGAAAAATTCACGTTTTTCAAAATTGCATTTACGCCCTATTAAATGTTCACCTTGTCCAGTAGATTTTTGGAGGACGGGGAAAATTTATTTCGGGATTTTTGGAATCTATTTAGTATTTATTTTTGGCATTTTTCTACGCAGAATTTATTTAAAAAAAATCCGCTGGACCGAACTGGGCCGAGGCCCAGTTGGCCAGCCGCGCCAGCCCACCCCTTGCCTCGATCGACTCCGTCCGGAATCTGGCCGGCGCACGCCGCCACCGCCGAGTCCGGGGAGGACTCCTCCTTCCCCGGCCCCTTGCCCAAGCCACCGCCTCGCCCGGCCCCTGTAAAGGCCGAGCCGGCCCTGCCTCGACCCCCACACCACCTCCGCCGCCGCCGCTGCAGCCCGCCGCCGCCGCCCCGCGCCGCCCCACCGGCGCAGCTTCGCCCGCGCCGACGCTAACGCCAACGACTTCGCCGGAGCCGCTGCCGTTCTTTTTCTCGTCAGTTTATTTCGATAAACCCTAGATCTAGATCCGGTTTTTTAAAATACCGGTTTATTCTTTTAGATTGGTTTTTCCGTCGGTTTATTTATTTAGCGAACGCCTGTTCGTTCGTTCGTTTTAACGAACGGTTTTCATCCGTTACTCGCAGACAGCGAACGTTCGTTCGTTAGCGTGTTCGTCAGTTTTTCTTTTTCTCGGATTTCTCGCGATTATTTTCGATCGCGATTTCTGATCTGATTTTCGTTTTAGTTTATCTTTTCGCTCATTCATCGGAATCAGGCGATTCAAGCGCCTAGATCTTTGTCTCGAATCCCTCTTTCCGTTTAACCAACTTGAACAAGATTTTGTCAATGTAAAATTTGACTTAAGTATAGATTAGTAATCGGATCTTAGTTCTTTCGCACTTTGAGTTTCGTTGCTCCTTTCGATTTGATTCTTTTTGCAAACCGGAGTTCTTAAGTTGAACTTTCTGGTTAGATATTCTTACTTGAGTTTTACCCATGTGTCTTTGCTTGATTGCTTATGTATGCTATTGTTTGTTTGCGATATAACACCCGGAGTGCGAAGCGTGCTACTACGAGTCTCTAGGTTTCACGGATGATCAGCAAGGCAAGTAAAACTTTGATCATACCCTTTATCACCCAGTTTTTATGCATTAGTTCCAATCCTCAAACATTGAATGATTAGGTTGTGATTAACTTGTGGGTTTGGGAAATAGTTGATGAGGTAGAACCTATTACCCTGTTATTATCAAACCCTTGGAAGTTACTTCTACGTATTGCTTATATTGCTATGCTATGCTCGTAGACGTGGTTTGGGTGAGTGAATCCATGACAGATGTGAGATTGTTAATTAATGGTTCAACTTAAGGTGGCAACTTTCATACACATCTGGGTGGATTGCTTGTCGAGCACCTGGAGAATCCAGTGTTGTCCTAGGATATCCCGGAGTACCCGTGTGATAATCCTAAGGTCCGCCACCCAAGCTCAAAGGGAACTGAGATATTTCATGCTAGAAACTTCTGTGTGCAGCCACAAGCTATTATGGGCTCTAGCATAGTTGAGTAAGTTGCATGACCTCTTCAAGTGGTAGGCTAGCAGATGTAGAGGGATGTAGGTTGGTACTGTCTACCCGAGGTTAGAGTTAATGCTTCTGAAAGACTGTGTCTCGGTCATCCGTTTCTCAAACACCATGTAGTGCAAGAAATCCAACGGAGGAGATCGAGTCTTGTGGGGTAAAGTGCACAAACCTCTACAGAGTGTACAATCTAATCATGGTTTGGCGTGTCCCCGGATAAGGACATCTTGAGTATCTAGTACTTCGATTATCATATGTATCTCATCACTCTAATTTAATATTGTTGGGTTGATAATTACTTTCTAATTGGGATTGAGTTGGAGGAACCTTCTCAATGATGTTTCAACTACCATGATAATTAAATAAAATCTATTCCTTTGTTGTAGGAAAAATTGGCTTTTCGCAAAACTATAACCATAGAGCCTTTCCACCAGCCCAAATATGCATGTAGTGATAGCATTATTCTGTCTTGCGATACTGTGTTACATTGCCAACATATTCCATGTGCTGACCCGTTTTCGGGCTGCAACGTATTATGTTGCAGACTTTTCAGACGAGGAGTAAGGTTCTTTAGGTCGCTGTCGTGCAGCTCAGCTATGTCGTTGGAGTTGATGGACTCACTTTATCTTCCAAGCCTTCCGTTGTTATCGTATTTAGATGGCCTTATGCCATATTTATTGTAATAAGTTCTCTTTTGAGACATTCGATGTAATAAGTGTGTGATTACTACTCTGTTATAAATCCTTCGAGTACTGTGTGTGTCAACATTACCGATGCAGGGATGACACTTAAGCACAGAGACTTGACCATTTGAGGTCAGGTCGCTACAAGATGGTATCAGAGCACACGCTGAGTGTAGGACACGACCACTAAGATAAAGCCCTAGATCACTACTCTCTTCTCATTGGTGACTCCTTTGCTTTTTTCTACTCTTTAGGATGGTGGATGCAAGGAACAAGTTTGCACAACCGCATGAAGAAGCACCTTTTGGACGACACTTGAAGGAAGTCACTAAGTACCTGAACATTGGAATACCAAGCTTCACCAGGACTTACAACGCCACTTTACCAGAAGAGGAGCGATGGATGATTCAAGTTCAAGTTCCAGGAAGGACGTTCGGCCAGTCACTAAGCCCATAGAGTTTTCCTTTGATGCACCAACCTGGAGTCTAGAAAGAGTATGGCAGCCCACATCACCATGGGACGCATTGGAGAAGTTTACCGTAAGGAGCTTAAGGATACTATTTACCAGATTTGTGGGCGCCGAGATGAGCAATGGGAGATGATCAGCACCAGGAAGGATAGATCAATCGCAGCTTTCATCCAGGAGTTAAACCAGCACATTCGTCGCCAGGAGAACCATATGTGCGCAGGCATGATAGATCTGAAGAAGGCGATGACAAGGATCACGGAACTGGAGGAAGAACTCAAGGCTACTCGTGAAGATTATGAGGAGGAAATCGTCGTACTAGTGGAGAAGAATGGCGATCTAGAAAGGAAGTTAGGAGTATTCATGGGAGACCCAGCACCAGGAGGAGAAGACGATGAACCCAAGGAGATTTGCTCTGAACACTACATCCTCATCGACGACACCGACTAGGACCCTGACAATAGCGATGATGACTATGTTGATGAAGTTGGAGCGGACATCATGGAGTCTTCGACTGATCAATATTTCTAGTAGACCGCCACATCAGCAGTAGTATAGTCTGAGCACTTTCTTAACGATAGTTAGATCGATTGTATGCCCTTGCTTGATTGGTTGGGTGATATGATTGTGTTTGTCTCATGTGCATATGGGTAGTGTTTCTCTCACTAGACCACATTCTATTCTATTCTCTTCCCTCTAAACCCTCAGATGCCTCCGAGATGTGACCCCGGATTTACCTTCCCACCAGAGCTCACTCAGTTGATCCAGCAGCAGAATACACTGATGCAGTTGTTAGTTCAGAACCAAGGCAACAACAACAACAACAACAACAACCCACCGCCACCGCCACCAGTTGATAACTTAGCCCGTTTTCTGAGGTTGCAGCCGCTGGTATTTTCCAGTAGCACCGAGCCGATAGTGGCAGATGATTGGCTCCGCCGGATTGGAAGGGAGTTAAGCACTGCAGGATGTACAGATGCTGAGAAGGTGCATTTTGCCGCACATCATTTGGATGGACCAGCAGCCTCATGGTGGGAGAATTACACTGTCACATATCCTATAGCCACTGTTACATGGGATCAGTTTCAGCAAGCATTCCGCATTGCCCATGTCTCAACTGGAGCTATGAGCATGAAGAAGCGTGAATTTCGCAACTTACGCCAGGGGAACCGTACTGTAGCTCAGTACGTAGATGAATTTAGTAAGCTGTCTCGTTATGCCCCTGATGATGTGGCCATAGATGCCGCGAAGTAGGAGAAGTTTATGGAAGGGCTGAATGATGAGATGAGCATGCAATTGATGGTGGCAACATTCAACAACTACCAGGAGTTGGAAGATAAGGCTCTTATGATTGAAGGGAAGCAGCAGCAGATCGAGAGCCGTAAGAGGAAGTATGGACAAGGAAGATACAACTCAGGAGCTCAGCGGAAGCCTTGTCTAACCCCGAACTCGGGAGGACTTGTTTATAACCATGGAGGTCATAACCACAACGGACGAAGTTCGCATAACCACAATGGTTCCAAGAATGGGACTGGGAACAGAACAAGCAATAATCAGAACCGCTCCAATCCAGCCACACCTGCCAAGAGAGACCTAAGTCGCATTACTTGCTTCAAGTGCGGGAAGACTGGACACTATGCCACGGAGTGCCCTGAAGCGAAGAATGGAAATGGTAATGGGAGCGCTGGGAAGAAGCCCAATCCATTCAACAAAGGACAAGTGAACCACGTTAACGTGGAGGAGGTTGAAGGGTAGCCAGACGCAGTTATCGATAAGTTCTTGGTTAAGTCTTTTACCGCTCTTGTTCTTCTTGATACTGGTGCATCACATTCATACATATCAAGGTGATTCGTGGATAAGATTAAACTACCAACCCAAGCCCTTAGGACCCCTCTGTTAGTAAGTTCACCTGGAGCAGAGTATATGGCTAGCCGATGGTGCGACCAGATACCCTTAACCATTGGTAGCCATGTTTTCCCGTCATACATAATAATTTTGGAGTCACAAGGATTGGATGTGATATTAGGCATGGATTGGATGTCAATGTATGGAGGAAGCATTGACTGTGCTAGTAAGTTGATTTATCTCACCAACCCGGGGGGAAAAAGGAACAAGTATGTATCCATGCATGCGACAAGGAGAACCCAAGTAAATTCCCTCTCAGGAATTGTTCAAGAAGAAGTGCATGTTGTACAAGATTACCCAGATGTATTTCCAGAGGAATTACGAGGCATGCCGCCAGATCGGGGCATCGAGTTTTTGATAGAACTGTTGCCAGGCACCGGGCCTATATCGAAGAGACCATACCGGATGCCCGCAAATGACCTGGAGGAGATTAAGAAATAGATAAAGGAGTTATTGGAGAAAGGTTACATCCGACGAAGTTCATCACCGCGGGGAGCCCCAGTGCTTTTGTTTGAGAAGAAGGATGGATCATTGAGGATGGTTGTTGATTATCGGGCGTTGAATGAGGTGACGATCAAGAACAAATACCCACTGCCGATGAGCAATGATTTGTTTGACCAGATGCAAGGAGCTAAGGTGTTTTCGAAGATCGATCTGCGATCAGGATATCACCAGCTGAAGATCCAGGAGAAGGATATACCTAAGACCACACTTACCACAAGGTACGGGTTATATGAGTATACGGTCATGTCATTTGGACTGACTAACGCCCCTGCCTATTTCATGAGCATGAAGAACAAGGTGTGCATGGATTATTTGGATAAGTTTGTTGTGGTCTTCATAGATGATATAATGGTATACTCGAAGAATGAAGAGGAGCACAAGGAGCATTTGCGTTTAGTTCTTGAGAAACTCAAGGAACATCAGTTGTATGCCAAGTTCAGCAAATGTGAGTTTTGGTTGAAGGAAGTGGGATTCCTTGGACATGTTATATCAGGAGAGGGTATAACAGTAGACCCGACCAAGGTTCAGTCAGTCACTGAGTGGTTGGAACCCACCTCAGTTGGAGAGATCCGCAGTTTTCTTGGACTCGCGAGATACTATCGGAGATTTATTGAGAATTTTTCCAAGATTGCGAAGCTAATGACGGAGTTATTGAAGAAGGATACCAAATTTAAATGGACGGGAGAATGTGATGCTAGTTTTCAGGAGTTAAAGAAACGTCTGCCTATAGCCCTAGTGCCGATTTTGCCGGATATACGCAAGGACTTCCAAGTGTATTGTGACGCCTCTCGCTTAGGACTTGGAAGTGTGCTTATGCAAGACGGAAGAGTTGTTTCGTATGCCTCACGACAACTAAAACCGCACGAATTGAATTATGCCACACATGATTTAGAGTTAGCAGCTGTAGTGCATCCGCTCAATACTTGTAGACATTACCTTATTGGAAACCATTGTGATGTTTACACTAATCATAAGAGTTTTAAGTACATTTTCACATAGAAGGAGCTGAACCTTAGGCAGAGGAGATGGTTGGAGCTTATAAAGGATTATGACATGAAGCTTCACTATCATCCAGGCAAGGTCAGTGTCGTAGCAGACGCTTTGAGCTGGAAGAGTTATGCTAACACCCTCGTAAGCACATGATTGCCAAAGGAGTTAGCAGAGGATCTCAGGGAACTTCGATTGGAGATTGTTCCTAGAGGTTTTGTTGCAACGATGGAAGTTCTGTCTACATTGTTAGGAAAGATTCGAGAAGCTCAGAAGGATGACAAATAGATTGCCGAGACAAAAGAGAGAATGAGCAAAGGAAAGGCCAAAGGTTTTTGTAAGGATGAGCACGACACCTTATGGTTTGAGGGCCGTGTTTATGTGCCCAATAACACAGAGATCAGGAAGATAATACTTCAGTAGGCTCATGACTCACCATACTCGATACACCCCAGAAACACCAAGATGTATGTGGATATGAAGGAACGTTTCTGGTGGACTAGTATGAAGAAGGATATTGCCGAGTATGTAGCCGTATGTGATGTATGTCAGAGAGTGAAGGCGGAACATCAAAACCCAGCATGATTGTTACAGCCTATGCCGATACCCGAATGGAAGTGGGATAAGCTTGGCATGGATTTTATCACCGGATTGCCCAGGACCAAATTGGGATATTATTCTATATGGGTAGTAGTTGATCGCTTGACCAAAATGGCTCACTTTATCCCAGTGAAGACCATGTATACAAGTGCGAAGTTGGCCAAGATATACATGACCAGGATCGTATGTCTACATGGAGTTCCAAGGACCATCGTATCAGATAGAGGAACACAGTTTACCTCAAAGTTTTCGCATCAGCTGCACCAGACTTTGGGTACAAGTCTAGAGTTCAGTACAGCATTCCATCCGCAGACAGATGGACAGACCGAGAGAGTCAACCAGATTCTGGAGGATATGTTGAGAGCTTGTGCACTAGATTATGGATCTAGTTGGGAAGGCAATTTTCCCTACGCGGAGTTCTCATACAACAACAGTTACCAGGCCAGTTTGAAGAGGGCACCGTTCGAAGCCCTGTATGGAAGAAGGTGCATGACGCCATTGATGTGGGATGAAGTTGGAGACCGACAGTTGTTTGGACCAGATTTGATCAAGGAGTCTGAAGAGAAGGTTAAGTTGATTCGAGATAGACTGAAGGTAGCTCAGTCTAGCAGAAGAGTTATGCAGATTCGAAACGCAAGGAAGTAACCTATGAAATTGGAGACAGAGCATATCTGCGAGTGTCACCCTTGGGAGGTATGGGAGAGTTAGCCCCGAGATTTGTAGGACCGTACCGAATTTTGGAACGTATGGGAGAGGTTGCCTACAAGTTGGAGTTACCTAAAGGACTGTCATGAGTTCATGATGTGTTTCATGTTTCACAATTGAAGAAGTGTCATGCTGAGATGACCGATATACCGCTAAGAGATACAGTGCCCTTGGAAGCGATTCAGTTGGACAGTGATCTGACCTATGAGGAGAAGCCAGTCAGGATTCTTGAATTTGCCAGCCGAGTCACCCGCAGCAAGGTTATCAAGTTTTGCAAAGTTCAGTGGAGCCACCATACCGAGGATGAAGCCACCTGGGAACGAGAGGATGATATTCGCCAAGACCACCCACACCTATTTTCTAGCCAACCTGAATCTCGAGGACGAGATTCATCTTAAGGGGGGTAGGTTCGTAACATCCCAAATTTTCAATTTGGAATGTTATACATAGATCATTCATGCATATCATATTTTATTGCATATTCGTTTCACGATCCTCGAAATTCTAAGCAACTCAAGGACCCTTGGAGAGAGTTGGGGATTTCACTGTTTTCATATTTGAATTCTATCAAATATCGAAACGAGGATCAATTTGTTTTATTATTTTCTCTCCGAAAATATTTCATATAAAAAATATATGAGAGGGGATAATGTGACTTCCCCCAAAACAATGGAATATTGGAGGAAAATATTAAAAACAAATAAATATTTTATTTGGGATTTTATTGCAATTTTATTTGCATAGGAAAAATTCACGTTTTCAAAATTGCATTTTAGGCCCAAATAAATATTCACCTTGTCCGGTAGATTTTTAGAGAACGGGGAAAATTTATTTCGGGATTTTTGGTGTCCGTTTATTATTTATTTTTGGTGTTTTTCTGCGCGGAATTTATTTAAAACAAAAAGTTTTTCCGCCGGACCGAACTAGGCCGAGGCCCAGTTGGCCAGCCGCGCCAGCCCACCCCTCGCCCCGACCGACTCCGACCGAAGTCCGGCCGGCACACACCGCCACCGCCGAGTCTAGGGAGGAGTCTTCCTTCCCCGGCCCCTTGCCCAAGCCGCCGCCTCACCCAGCCCCTTCAAAGGCCGAGCCGGCCCCACCTCGACCCCCACACCACCACCACCGCTAGCCCCGACGCCCCGAGCCGCAGCGCCGTCCCGCTGCCGCCGCTCCGCCGCCGCCTCCCCACACCGCAGCTCTGCCCGCGCCGCCGCAGCGCCAGCCGACGCCGCCGCCGTCGGTTTTTTTCTCGTCGGTTTATTTCGCTAAACCCTAGATCTAGATCCTTTTTTTAATTCCGGATTATTCTTTTAGATCGGTTTTTCCGTCGGTTTATTTATTTAACGAACGCCTGTTCGTTTGTTCATTTTAATGAACGGTTTTCACCCGTTACGCGTAGACAGCGAACGTTCGTTCGTTAGCCTGTTCGTTAGTTTTTCTTTTTCTCGGATTTCTCGCAATTATTTTCGATCGCAATTTCTGATGCGATTTTCGTTTTAGTTTATCTTTCCGCTTGTTTATTGAAATCAGGCGATTCAAGTGCCTACATCTTCGTCTCGAAGCCCTCTTTCCGTTTAACCAACTTGAACAAGATTTTGTCACTATAAAATTTGACTTAAATACAGATTAGTAATCGGATCTTGGTTCTTTCGCAGTTTGAGTTTCGTTGCTCCATTCGATTTGATTCTTTTTGCAAACCGGAGTTCTTAAGTTGAACTTTCTGGTTAGATCTTCTTACTTGAGTTTTACCTGTTCGTCTTTGCTTGATTGCTTATGTATGCTATTGTTTGTTTGCGATAGAACACCCAGAGTGCAAAGCGTGCTACTACGAGTCTCTAGGTTTCACGGATCATCAGCAAGGCAAGTAACACTTTGATCATACCCTTTATCACCCAGTTTTTATGCATTAGTCCCAATCCTCAAACATTGCATGATTAGGTTGTGATTAACTTGTGGGTTTGGGAAATAGTTAATGAGGTAGAACCTATTGCCCTGTTATTATCAAACCCTTGGGAGTTACTTCTATGTATTTCTTATATTGCTATGCTATGCTCGTAGACGTGGTTTGGGTGAGTGAATCCATGACAGATGTGAGATTGTTAATTAATGGTTCAACTTAAGGTGGCAACTTTAATACACATCTGGGTGGATTGCTTGTCGGGCACCTGGAGAATCCAGTGTTGTCTTAGGATATCCCGTAGTACCCGTGTGATAATCCTAAGGTCCGTCACCCAGGCTCAAAGGGAACTAAGATATTTCATGCTAGAAACTTCCATGTGCAGCCACAAGCTATTATGGGCTCTAGCATAGTTGAGTAAGTTGCATGACCTCTTCCAGTGGTAGGCTAGGAGATGTAGAGGGATGTAGGTTGGTACTGTCTACCCGGGGTTAGAGTTAATGCTTCTGAAAGACTGTGTCTCGGTCATCCGTTTCTCAAATACCATGTAGTGCGAGAAATCCAATGGAGGAGATCGAGTCATGTGGGGAAAAGTGTGCAAACCTCTACAGAGTGTACAATCTAATCATGGTTAGCCGTGTCCCCGGTTAAGGACATCTTCAGTATCTAGTACTTGGATTATCATATGTATCTCATCACTCTAATTTAATATTGTTGGGTTGATAATTACTTTTTAATTGGGATTGAGTTGGACAAACCTTCTCAATGATGTTTCAACTACCATGATAGTTAAATAAAATCTATTCCTTTGTTGTAGGGAAAAATTGGCATTTCGCAAAACTATAACCATAGAGCCTTTCCACCAGCCCAAATATGCATGTAGTGATAGCATTATTCTGTCTTGCTCTACTGTGTTACATTGCCAGCATATTCAATGTGCTGACCCGTTTTCGGGCTGCAACGTATTATGTTGCAGACTTTTTAGACGAGGAGTAAGGTTCATTAGGTCGTTGCCGTGCAGCTCAGCTATGCCGTTGGAGTTGATGGACTCACTTTATCTTCCAAGCTTTCCGCTATTATCGTATTTAGATGGCCTTATGCCATATTTATTGTAATAAGTTCTCTTTTGAGACATTCGATGTAATAAGTGTGTGATTGCTACTCTGTTATAAATCCTTCGAGTACTGTGTGTGTCTGCATTACCAATCCAGGGATGACACTGAAGCACAAAGACTTGATCATTTGAGGCCAGCTCGCTATAGGAAGCGTTTAGTAATGCGGTTGATGCAGTCGAACGTCTTCGCGATCCAACCGATCAAGTACCGAACACACTGCACCTCCATGATCTGCACACGTTCAGCTTAGTGACGTCCCTCGAACTCTTGATCCAGTTGAGGCCGAGGGGGAGTTTCGTCAGCATGACGGTGTGGTGACGGTGATGATGAAGTTACCGACGCAGGGCTTCGCCTGAGCACTACGACAATATGACTGAGGTGTAAAACTGTGGAGGGGGGCACCGCACACAGATAAAGATCAGCTTGTGTGTATACGGGGTGGCCCCCTCCCCCGTATATAAAGGAGGGGAGGAGGAGGCCAGCCGGCCCTAGGGGGCGCACCCAAGGGGGGGGTCCTACTCCAATTAGGAATCGGCTCCCCCCTTTCGTAGTCCTAGTAGGAGAAGAAGGAAGGAGAGGGAGAATGAGAGGGAAAGAGGGGCCGTGCCCCCCTCCCCTCATCCTATTCGGACTCCCCTTAGGGGGGCATGCTACCTCCTGGTTGCTGCCCTCTCTCTCCCCTAAGGCCCATTACTTCCCCGGGGGGTTCCGGTAACCCCTCCGGCACTCCAGTTTTATCCGAAACTATCCAGAACACTTCCGGTGTCCGAATAATATGGTCCAATATATCAATCTTTATGTCTCGACCATTTTGAGACTCCTCATCGTGTCCGTGATCTCATCCGGGACACCGAACAACCTTCGGTACCTCAAATCACATAACTCATAATACAAATCGTCATCGAACGCTAAACGTGCGGACCCTATGGGTTCGAGAACTATGTAGACATGACCGAGACACATCTCCAGTCAATAACCAATAGAAGAACATGGATGCTCATATTAGTTCCTACATATTCTACGAAGATCTTTATCGGTCAAACCGCATAACAACATATGTTGTTCCCTTTGTCATCGGTATGTTACTTGGCCGAGATTCGATCGTCGGTATCATCATACCTAGTTCAATCTCGTTACTGGCAAGTCTCTTTACTCATTCTGTAATGCATCATCCTGCAACTAACTCATTAGTCACATTGCTTGCAAGGCTTATAGTGATGTGCATTACCGAGAGGGTCCAGAGATACCTCTCCGAAACATGGAGTGACAAATCCTAATCTCAATCTATGCCAACTCAACAAACACCATCAGAGACACTTGTAGAGCATCTTTATAATCACCCAGTTACGTTGTGATGTTTGATAGCACACTAAGTGTTCTTCTGGTATTCAGGAGTTGCATAATCTCATAGTCATAGGAACATGTATAAGTCATGAAGAAAGCAATAGCAATAAACTAAACAGTCAAAATGCTAAGCTAACGGATGGGTCTTATCCATCACATCGTTCTCTAATGATGTGATTCCGTTCATCAAATGACAACACATGTCCATGGCTAGGAAACTTAACCATCTTTCATTAACGAGCTAGTCAAGTAGAGGCACACTAGGTGATGAGTACATCAATACCATTGTTACACCCACAGCCCCTGCTGCTATACATACTAGACCAATTACTAGAGCTCGCAATTGCTAAGGCGCGACTTCTTCACACGTTCGTAGTCGGATCGTCAAAGTCGACTCCCACAGAAAACGATATCTATCTCATCGAAACATCGGGACACCTTTGCCTCTATCACTAGGGACACTCTGTTTGTCTATGTATTCGCACATGTACTAAGTTTCCGGTTAATACAATTCTAGCATGAATAATAAACATTTATCATGATATAAGGAAATAGAAATAACAACTTTATTATTGCCTCTAGGGCATATTTCCTTCACTATGCACTGATGAAAATGGTATAGGCTTCGATCAAAAGGTATACCGCTCCATGAATGGTTCTTTATTGTATTTATGTGCATCTACGCCAGATATTATGCTTAGTTTATGCATGTGTGCCCGATTTCAAGCTAGACCGAAGGAATCACACCATAAGGCTGTGAAGCATATTCTTCGATATCTAGCTCACACTCCAACACTTGGATTATGGTACCTCAAGGGCTCAGCTTTTGATCTCATTGGATATTCTGACTCTGACTATGCTGGTGATCGTGTGGACCACAAGTTAACATCAGGCACATTCCATTTCCTCGGATGTTCCTTAGTATGTTGGTCCTCGAAGAAGCAGAACGCGTATCACTCTCTACTGCTGAAGCTGAGTACATTGTTGCTGGTTCGTGTTGTGATGGATTGGTACGGATGAAGCAAACCCTCAAGGACTACGGCATCAACGTGAAGAATGTGCCTCTCTACTGTGACAATGAGAGTGCCATCAAGATTGCTCATAACCTAGTTCAGCACTCGAAGACAAAGCACATTCAGATCCGTCAATATTTTCTTTGTGATCATGTGTTGAAGGGCGATATCTCTATCGACCACGTGAAGGCTAAAGAACAGGTAGCCGATATCTTCACAAAGCCCTTGGATGAGAAGATATTTAGCAAGTTGCGGTGTGAGCTAAATGTCTTAGAATCTTCGAATGTTCTTTGAATAGGACACACATCCTAACACTTATGCAAATTGATGACTTAGATTTGCAACACACGAAGTAACGTTTTTCTTCAATCAATGAAGACTAACCCTCTAAGTGTGAAGAAATTAACGAAGAATTTGATTCTTAGAGCCCTATGACAATTGTACGCGACATGTGAATTCATCATTCTTATACGGTGGGTCACGCCACCAACAAAAGTTGAAAAACTTCAATTTGAGTATTTCTTCAGTTTTGAAATTCCCCAGTTGTTCAAATTCTTCAACTTTGCATAGTCTTCACTCTTTCCGTTTGTGTTATTCATTGGCTATATATATATATAATATATATATATATAGGACAATTTTGTCCTACTACCGTGTGTAGTTACTCCCACTTTTGTTTCATACGTTCTATGTAGTATCTATCATATTGGAGAGTATGTACGCGTAGTATGTAGGCAGTCCAGATACATAAGAAGCGGCGCGATGGCACAGCCTGTGACAACTTTTCATCTGCTAGTACCTTGTTGATACCTAACAATAGCACTCCGAATATCGTCAACAACCAACTGGCAATAGTCCATGTCTGCCATATCCTCAAACACAAGGTTCTCAGCCATTGCTGCCTCCCTGGACAATCGTGTAGACATTCCAGGGATAACCACCTTCATGAAAACAATAAGGTAAAACACCTGCAGAGCAAGATCATCCTTTGTCTCATCCTTCACAAGTTCAGCGAGGATATTCCGCAAATCCTTTGTCTTGATGTCGTCACTCCTAGCATACCCAAACTTGCCCTTCAACCTCATAATAGCATCATCGAAACCATCATTCGAGGGCCTAGGGTGGTATGATTACCTTGAGGGAACCCAAAGATATGGTGAATAGCATCACTTGTAATACGCAGAACCTTGTTCGCCTCACCCATGTCCAGAATCATGGTTGTACGGTCGATCCTCATGTAGATGTTGCCCATCAAAGGACGAGAAATGTTGGAATCAACCTTCAAGTCAAACACACAACCAAAACCAACCTTGATAACCCTCGTCTTGTGCCTAGCATGTAGCATTTTTGCACGCGCCTTGACCTCTCCTAGTGAGCAGCGAACCGTCTTGTTAAAACTTTTCGCCTCACCTCCTCGTTGGCCACCTTCTTCGGGCACTTTGCCTCCACTCTTCCTCCTCTCAGGCCGCTCCACAAGCCGATACTGAAAAAAGACATTGACAAGGAAAAAAGGCAGAACAATGAGACACACAAGCTTCACCAAAATTCCACTAATGCCTACATACGCACTACATCTCAGAAGTCCAACTATGTCTACATAGGCAGTACAACCATGTATGACCACAAGTAAAGATGCTTTCAAAATGTTGGAAATTTACAAAGCAGAAGTTCAAGCATGTATACGAAGGCAGTAATCAAACATGTATCTCGGAAGTCCAACTATGTCTACATAGGCAGTACAACCATGTATGACCACAAGTTAACATGCTTTAAAAAATGTTAGAAATTTAAAAAGCAGAAGTTTAACCATATACACTAAGGCAGTAATCAAACATGTATACCAACAAGTTAAAGCTAATTTCTTCATGTATATATCCAGACGTCCAACTATGTACACAAAGGCAGTAATACCATAAAAGCAAAGCACATCGGCTAATTTATTCGTCTATATGGAGTAGAAGGTCAGCTATGTACGCCAAGGCAGTGCTAAAAACACAAAAACTGCAGCAATAGCGACAAATGCTATAAAAAACAGTAAACATGAGACATTCATACCTGATTAGCGGCAGCATCATCATCGTCGTCGTCCTCGTCATCAGCATTGAAATCAGCACCATCCTTGTCCTCTGGATTAACACGAGAACGCTTCTTCACACCCTTGTTGACCTTTGCAGGTGCAACCTTGTGCTTGATGCTGCATTTCTTCCCCTTACCAGATGCACCAGCACCAAGCGGAGAAGGTGTAGGCGCAGCAGTGGCAAGCACACGAGGACTACAGCGTGGCATACCACCGAGGCCTAGCCCTTCTTCTTCAGCAACTTCTGCAGGCCTTGAAACAAGTGGGCTCCTCCGGGGAGTAACTTCACCAACTACTAGCTTCCTCGCAGCGGTCTTCTTGATTTTCTTCTTAACAGGGACAACCGTGCCATGACTGCCACACGGCACGTCTTCCTCAACCGTGAGCTCAGCCGCATGAACAGATCCAGGAACATCAGAACCTTTCTCAAGGCGAGCCGCCCTCTTCTTGTCAAAATCTTCTTGCTTCTTCCTCTTACGTTGGTCCTCCAGGAGAAGCTGAAGAGGCACATCCTCGGGTTGCGTGACAGGTTCAGTGCCATCAACGGACTGCGACTGCGTCTCTGACATCTAAAGAGAGCACAAAGGATCCGGAACAGAATCACAACCTTCGACTAACGGAGCCCCCTCCTCAGCAGCAGCAGGAGTTTTTGATGAACCCAACTCAGATAAAACATCATTGATGGTGTTCGCAGCTTCCTCCTCTGTGGACACATCTGCAAAGAACACAAAAAATCAAAGCAAAAAATAAAAAAGTCAGGAACAAAAACAAAAACAACCGACATGAACAAGCTAAAAAACATGGCTCAAGACTTCAAAATGAAAAGAAAAGGGGTTTCACATACTAGGTGAAGCAAGAGCTGCAGAAGCAAGATCCTCGAGGCTTGAAAAATTCTCAAGTCTTGAAGCAACCTCGGCAATCATAGTCAAAGGGATCATGGGTGATTTAGCCGCATTAGATATTGGAGCATCGGTATTAACTTCTGAAGCCCCATCTTGATCGCACGCATTTCTTCAGAACTATTCAACTCATCACCAACTACAAAAATGCAAGTAAAAAGGCAGTTGAGTTCTAATGCGCAATCCTACACAAAAGGGACTTCTACTTTGACAACAATGTCCAATACCCAGAAGTTCAACAATACCTAACAAAGCCGTAAACACAACAAACAAACTAAAATCTACATACTAAATATAAAAACAATCTACACCAGAGGGGCTACTACATATGTCATGAATGTCTAGAAGTTCAATGATATATAACAAAGCAGTAAAACAAAATGTGCATAACAGAAGTTCAACCAAATTTCATTATAAACAAACAATAATTAAAACCAGAAGTTCAACTATGTGACCCAAGCAAGTAGCACATAAAAACGATGTAGCATGACCACAAATAGTATTTCACAGGCAAACTAAATATCAATACCATGAACATGATAACAAAAAACAAAGATATACACTAAAAATATGAAACATTTGGGAAGTCCAACAACACTTGGTGACATAGTTTCACCTGCAAATCATCAACTAAAAAGTAAGCAACACTCTACTAACTCAAACTAATGGTAAAAAGCATACACATAACCTTTCCTACAAGTTCACACTATTAAGAATGGCAGTCCAACATGAATACTAAGTGAAGATATGGGCAGACATATATAAGAATAATGCTATTTAAAATACAAGATACAACTACATTAAGATACTTGGAGAAGGTTTTGAAGCCATGACAACACAACCGCCTTGATGAAAGCAACTCCAAACACTAGAACAACCTGCTAAAAACAGGGGATTGATTGCATATAGTTAGCAAGTACAAAATCATACAACAAAATACAAAAAGAAACTGAATCAAACCCTAGGATGAAACAACCAGAACATACCAACAAGTATAAAAGGATGAACAGTAGCACATCTAGGCAAGAACAACAAAAAATGTACCCATAAACTAACTAGAATGTCACAGACATAATCTAGACTTCGAAATCCACAGCACTAATGCAATTAGATACATCAGATCCAGCATCAACCATCCATCACACCACACCCTCTCTTACATGCATCTGACTGCTAAAATCAACAAAGGGGAAATGAAATCCACACAAGTCTGAAGGGACAAATAGCACACACAAGCATCTCACAAACAAATCTGACTACGGGGGAATGCAAACCAACCACCACACACACAAGAACCCTACCTAATCTACCACCAAACCATCAGAAGAAGGGGGAAGGAGGCGGACGCGAGAGCACACAGAAGAAACAGGCAGGCTTCGACAGATCTGGCGAAACTAAAAGCAAGCATTAGGGGGGAAGCATTTGTACCTCTCGAAACAACACCCGACGCACGAATCCGTGGCGGTTCTTCAACTCCCCATGATGCCACGCGCACCTTGTAACCACGCAGGCAGTTGCAGCCCTCGCTTCGGAGCAGGAGAGAGCGGGCTGGGCGAGGGAGAGCGGGCGTGGGGGAGAAATAGGAGCGGGGCGTGCGTCGGTTACTTCACTCACGAGGGCAGGGGACAGGGGCGGAGAAATCGGGGGGAGTTGCAGACGACGAAGGCAGCGGAGCGACGGAGAGAGGGGAGAGAGCAAGTGACAGGGGGAGAGGGGTTTTATGACAGGTGGTGGCGAGGGAGATGGTCACTTAATGCCTCTCTATCGTGGGACTTGCAACACAGGTGAAATTATAGTTTTACCCCCCTGTCGGCGTTCTAGGAACGGGGGTCCCCAGACTTGCCTGCCTGCGGCCTGCGGCGTGGCTCAAGTAGGGGCCCAGCACGGCCCATCTTCATCAGCTCAAGCTCAAGACCCTCGTGAGGGGCCAAGCCTCACGGGGCGGACAACAGGAAGCTTCCTCAGAGGCAGCCTCATCACGTAGGCTCGCGAGGAGGCGGAGAGGTCAAGGCAGGAGTACCTCACGAGGAACCCGTGACGCAAGCCATGACGATCGAGATCAGGCGAGCGCCAGGCGGGCATCGGCTTGCGCAGTGTCCTAGTTTCCCCTTTGGTGCAAAGGGGGCAAGCACAGGCCAAGGCATCTAGCAAAGGTTACCATTCCGGTGCAACGAGACCAAAACCAGCCGGACGGCAGGACGGAGGTCACCGTGGAGCCCAAGACGGCGTCATCACCAGTGCTTTTGGCAGCCGAAGACCACCTTTGGTCAGGATAACTTGTACTAGATGTTCCCCTTTGAAATGGCCAATTGTTGGTGCCCTTCCCGCTCATTATTTGGGGAGAGGCCCAGGGCCTCTATAAATAGAGCTAGCCACCACAGAAGACGACGACGACCACGACGGCTGGAAATCTGATAGAACCATAGCAGAGAGAGAGAGAGAGGGGCGGCTGAACTCACCCTAGCAGTTCATCGCACCAGCTCAAGAACACCTCTCACGAGGCTGTTCTTCCCTTGTACTGTCCATCATCAGCCCAGAGGCAATCCACCACACCACACACTGGAGTAGGGTATTACACCACAACGGTGGCCCGAACCAGTATAAACATCGTGTCCCTTGTGTTGTTCATCATTTTCATCTTAGTTCGCACGAGAGGATCGGACGTAGATTGGTAGGGGGAGATCTCCGCGCGCACCCCAGTGTTCGAACCTCAAGGGTCTGCCGGAACCCGAAACCCGACATTTGGCGCGCCAAGTAGGGGTGCGCCGGAGTCCTCCCTCCTAATGACCCTCTCTCCCCCGATGTCGCATCCCGCCCTCTTGGCGGACAACGCGCCGCCCGCTCCGGCAATGGATGCCGACACTGGGGCCAGGGGGCTCCGGGCCTTGGCCCCCGCCTTGCGGCAAGTGCAGTGGCCGCGCAAGTTCAGGCCTGAGATGCCGTCGCGCTACGACGGCGCGACGGACCTGATGATTTTCCTGCTGGCGTACGAGGAGTCCGTCCTCGGAGCCGGGGGGCGACGATCGGGTGATGGCCAACTGGTTACCCATGGCCCTCACTGGAATCCCACGCGCGTGGCTCCTCCACCTACCGACGGCCTCTGTCACCTCCTGGGAGGATCTGCGTGACCTCTTCCTTGCCCGTTTCGCCGCACCAGCGCCGCCCGTCGTCGCAGCTCTCCTGGGTGGCTCCTAGGCACCACCCTCGAGTCATCACGTCAAGCCGTTCGCCCGCCGGATCAACACCGCCTCCAGGTGCCAAGAAGCCCTCCCAGGCTGGGTGGCGCCCGAGACCGATCTAACCTTCGACTCAGAGGACCACCCCTTCAAACCCATTGGTTCGGGCGTGCTCCCAATGCTGTGCACCCCCACCATCTGCCAGGTAGCCGTCACCAGGACCCTCATCGACGGTGGTGCCGGCCTCAACGTGCTCTCGGTGGAGGCCGTCAGCCTACTCCACGTGCCGCCGGAGCGGCTCCAACCCAGCAGGCCTTTCTCGGGCGTCGGAGCCGGTTCTACCGCCTCCTTGGGACAGATCCGCCTCCCAGTGACCTTTGGCACCTGCGACAACTTCCGCATGGAGCTGATCGACTTCGACATCGCCCCTATCGGCATCCCCTACAACGCCATCCTGGGCTATCCGGCCTTGGCTCGGTTCATGGCAGCAACTCACCCGGCATACAACCTCATGAAGATGCCTGGGAGCAGCGGCACCCTCACCGTGTCAGGAGACACAAGGGATGCGCTGTAGGTGCTCCGGCTTGTTTTCAGGGAGGCCACGGTGGCGCAGCCCACTAGCACCGAAGCCACTGATCCCAAGGGGGCTGCGCCGGCTAAAAAGAAGCAGTTGTTCACCCAAGACAAGGCGGAAACCAAGCAGGTACCAGTCGACGAGGATGGGTCCACTGGCGCCACCTTCACCATTGGGGCCAACCTCGAGCCCGAGCAGCAGAAGGCCCTAATCAGGTTCCTGCGTGCGAACAAGAAGGTGTTCGCATGGGAACCAGATCAGTTAGCGGGGGTCCCAAGGAAAGTGATTGAGCATCACCTCAATGTGTGCCCCAATGTACGCCCTGTGAAGCAGAAGGCAAGGCAGCAGTCTACTGAGAAACAGGCTTTCATCGTTCAAGAGACCCGGAAGCTAGAGGCGGCAGGGGTTATCCACGAGGTCTGCTACCCCGATTGGCTGGCTAATCCTGTTGTAGTGCCAAAGAAGGGGAGGAAAGAGTGCATGTGCGTCGACTTAACCAACCTCAACAAGGCCTGCCTGCAGGATCCATTTCCGCTCCCCTGCATCGACCAGATAGTCGATTCCACCGTAGAGTGCGACCTATTGTGCTTCCTGGATGCCTTCTCGAGCTATCACCAGATCAAGATGGCGGTAGAAGACGTGGAGAAGACGGCTTTCCTGACCCCGTGTGGAGTGTACTGCTATACGTGCATGTCGTTTGGGCTGCGCAATGTAGGCGCGACCTTTCAGCGGCTGATGCACATCGCCCTAGGCCGGCAGCTCGGGAGGAACGCTGAGTCTTATGTCGATGACATTGTGGTGAAGTCTCGTGAGGCAAGAACCCTGATACAGGACCTGGAAGAAACCTTTGCCAGCCTCAACGAAGTTGACCTACGGCTCAACCCGGAGAAGTGCGTATTTGGAGTCCCCTTGGGAAAACTCCTGGGTTTCCTCGTATCCCACAGCGGCATCGAGGCCAACCCGGAGAAGGTCAAGGCAGTCGAAGATATGAGCCCGCCGAGGACCCTCAGAGAAATGCAGAAGCTCACCGGGCGTGTGACTGCGTTGGGGCGCTTCATCTCCAATGTAACGCCCCGAGACCGATGTGCCAGGTGTCCTCCAGTTATTCGCTGTTGTTGCCTTGTCATTGCTTGCGTGTCATGCATTGCATATCATGTCATCATGTGCATTTCATTTGCATACATGTTTGTCTCATGCATCCGAGCATTTTTCCCGTTGTCCGTTTTGCATTCCGGCGCTCATATCTCCTCCGGTGGTCCTTTCTACCTTCCTTTCATGTGTGGGGGTTAAACATTTCCGGATTGGACCAAGACTTGCCAAGCGGCCTTGGTTTACTACCGGTAGACCGCCTGTCAAGTTTCATATCATTTGGACTTCGTTTGATACTCCAACGGTTAACCGAGGGACCGAAAAGGCCTCGTGTGTGTTGCAGCCCAACACCCTTCCAATTTGGCCCAAAACCCACCTAAGATATCTCCATCATCTCGGTCGTTCGATCACGATCGCGTGGCCGAAAACTGCACCTCATTTGGACTCTCCTAGCTCCCTCTACCTATAAATATGTGCTCCCCTCCCGAAATTCGCGGATGAACCCTAGATCTGTTCCTCTCCGCGCCGCCGGACAAATCACTCACCGACGGACATGTCCGCCCTCCACCTTGCTCCGGCCAGTGGCGTCACACCACGTCACCCCACCGCCGCCGCCAGCCTATTCCGAGCCACCACCTCACCTCCCTTGTGCCCACTTCGTCGCCATCTTCCCGGGGCCCAGATCCGGCCCGCCCCGGGGCCAAACCGGGCCGCACCGGGCTCTCACTCCACCGCCGCTCGCCCCAGGCTGCCCGAAGCTGCGCCGCCACCACGAACTCCACCGGCGCCCCGAGCCGCCTGCCGGCGGCAAGCCTCGCCGCACCAACCGCCGACGCCACCCTCTGCTTCGCCCGCGCCGCCCGGCGTGCTCCGCCGCCGCCGAAGCCCGGCGCGCCTCCAGCCGCTGTTCCCCATCGCGCCGCACGCTTCCATGGCCTCCCCGCGCCACGGTTGCACCAGCTTCGGCCACCGGAGCTCATCCTCGCCTCAGATCCAGCCACCCCCGCCAATTCCGGCCATTCTCCAGCGAGATCCGCCCGGGTGGATGAGATCCACCCGTCCCATGAACCAAACAGCCTCCTCGCGATCCGAATCCGTGCCGTCCCGCTTCTCTCCGTCCCGCATTGACTTTTCGTGGAGGTATAAATTCCACCAAGTCCCCGAGATTTCCAGATTCAGATGCCCATGTTCATCATGTCATAATTTATCATCCGTGGCTCCGTTTTGGGCGTGTAGCATATCAAAATGTTCATCTCAGAGAGTACATCATTTCATCTCATTGCATCATTTTCATTTGAGCTCATCTTGATGCCCGAAATGTTGTTGGAAGAGAGCTATTTGAGTTAATTGTCAGATCTGCTGCACCAATTAGCTATTTGTCATTTTTGCCATGATTATTGTGTGCATGATATGCTCCTGAGCTCTACATGTGTTTTGTTATATGCTTTTCCATCTTTCCAGAGGTGCTATCCATGTATTTTTGTGATATGTGTGGTGACTAGCACAAGCTTGCAAAGTGGTGCATTCGTTAATGCTGATTTCATGGACTTAGAATTTCTCTAAGTCCTTGATCTGTTTTTATCAGTATGCCATATGTTCATGTTGTTTCCTAGTGATCCGTGTCTCTTTTGAGGATGATCAGTAAGGATGTTTTGTTAATATTGTGGTGCTCTATCCATCCATGTCCTTGTTTGCAATTATTGAGCACCCTATCTTGAGTCAATCGAGCTCTACTTTTGCTATTTCGTGAATCTGGGCAGATTGTCTACTTGTTAGCGATTTTGCCGAGGATGTTGTATTTGATCCGTGCATGCTATGTTGTTGTTCTTGCCTGTCTAGATTACATAACATGTATTATTGATGGGTGTATGCTTAGATTGTCATGCCTTGCTCTGTAGTGAGTGCATCGAGCTCGTAAACATGTCTACTTGATATCTGTTTTGCATGTTCCAGTTTTTCTCTAAGTCTGTAACCTGATTATGTTTTTGCCATGTTCGCATGCTTGCAATTGTATTTTCTGATCCCTTTTGGCTCAAGGTCACTAAGGGACTTTTGTTAAGCTCTTTGAGTAGCTCCATGCCATGCCTTGCTTTGCCA
This sequence comes from Triticum urartu, assembly GCF_003073215.2. NCBI lineage: Eukaryota > Viridiplantae > Streptophyta > Magnoliopsida > Poales > Poaceae > Triticum > Triticum urartu. Next base: position 330,235,815 of record NC_053023.1, on the reverse strand, counting down.
TGTTAAGTTCCTATAGCATATAGTTTTCATGCTCCAAATTGTACTACCTGATCTGAAATTCTAGGCTTGTGTTAATTTCACTAAGTCTGAAATCTGTTTACCGTTTGCACTTTTTCCATGCTTGTTTGGACATGTTAATAGATGAATTGGCCGTAGCTCAGTGTTCATCTTTTGTTAAGCATCATGAATGGATCCCTTCCATGTATTTTGTTGCCATGTTTGGGTATTGTAGCATATTTATCTTGTTGCATTTAGATGGCTACTTGCTGTTAATGCAGACCGGTGCCATATTTGTTTTGCTCGCCATTTCCAAACCGTGCATCCGATTCTGGTGTTCTTTATATATATTTCAAGCGAAATCACCTCACCTTTCCAGTGGCACACTTGGATTTCCAAGTTAAGGCCAGGTTCAATCATTCCTTGTCAAATCTTGCATATGCATCCCATATCGCATCCCGCATAGCATACCGTGTTTGCATCATGTTGTTTGAGCTTTGCACGTGGTTGATTGTGTCCTTTTTGCTTGTTTGTCTTGTTTGGGTAGAGCCGGGAGACGAGTTCGCTAACGAGGAGCCCGTTGAGTTTGCTTTCGAGGTTCCAGTCAACTCTAACAACTTCTCAGGCAAGATGATCATACCCTCGAAATCGCTTCTACCTTTGCTTTGCTAGATGCCCGCTTTTTTGCTATGCCTATGCTATGATGCCTACCACTTGCTTATCATGCCTCCCATATTGTTGAACCAAGCCTCTAACCCACCTTGTCCTAGCAAACCGTTGTTTGGCTATGTTACCGCTTTGCTCAGCCCCTCTTATAGCGTTGTTAGTTGTAGGTGAAGATTGAAGTTTGTTCCTTGTTGGAACATGGAGATGTCGTTCCTTGTTGGAACATTGCTTACTTGTTGGGATATCACAATATCTCTTATTTAATTAATGCATCTATATACTTGGTAAAGGGTGGAAGGCTCGGCCTTTTGCCTAGTGTTTTGTTCCACTCTTGCCGCCCTAGTTTTCCGTCATATCGATGTTATGTTCCCGGATTTTGCGTTCCATACGCGGTTGGGTGATAATGGGAACCCCTTGACAAATCGCCTTGAATAAAACTCTTCCAGCAATGCCCAACATTGGTTTTACCATTCGCCACCTAGACTTTTCCTTCCCTTGGGTTCTGCAGACTCAAGGGTCATCATTATTTTCCACCCCCCCGGGCCAGTTCTCCTCTGAGTGTTGGTCCAAACTAGAGTCCTGTGCAGCGCCCCCTCAGGGAAACTCGAGGTTTGATTTTAGTTGTATGGAGAGCTCATCTGAGTGTGCCTTGAGAACGAGATATGTGCAGCTCCTATCGGGATTTGTCGGCACATTCGAGCGGTGTTGCTGGATTTGTTTTAACTTGTCAAAGTTGTCTTGTAGAACCGGGATACCGAGTCTGATCGGAATGTCTCGGGAGAAGGTTTATCCTTCGTTGACCGTGAGAGCTTGTCATGGGCTAAGTTGGGACTCCCCTGTAGGGATTTGAACTTTCGAAAGCCGTGCCCGCAGTTATGGGCAGATGAGAATTAGTTAATGTCCGGTTGTAGAAAACCTAAAGTTGACCTTAATTAAAATACATCAATCGCGTGTGTAACCGTGATGGTCTCTTTCCGGCGGAGTCCGGGAAGTGAACACGGTGTTGGAGTTATGTTTGGCGTAGGTTGTTCTAGGATCACTTCTTGATCATAGTTTATCGACCGTGCTTTGCTTTCTCTTCTCGCTCTCATTGGCGTATGTTAGCCACCATATATGCTAGTCGCTTGCTGCAGCTCCACCTCATACCTTTACCTTACCCATAAGCTTAAATAGTCTTGATCGCGAGGGTGTGAGATTGCTGAGTCCCCGTGACTCACAGATACTTCCAAAACCAGCTTGCAGGTGCCGATGAGTCCGTGCAGATGACGCAACCAAGCTCTGGAGGAGCTCGATGAAGATCTTGTCCTTTGTGTTGTTTCGTTCTAGTTGATCAGTAGTGGAGCCCAGTTGGGATCGATCGGGGACCTTGTCGCATTTGGGGTTCTTCTTTTATTTTGGTTCTGTAGTCGGGCCCTGACTGTATTTGGATGATGTAATGCTTTATTCATGTATTTGTGTGAAGTGGCGATTCTAAACCAACTATGTATCTTTTCCCTTATTGTATTACATGGGTTGTTTGCGAAGATTACCTCACTTGCGACATTGCTTTCAATGCGGTTATGCCTCTAAGTTGTGCTTCGACACGTGGGAGATATAGCCGCATCGAGGGCGTTACAAGTTGGTAATCAGAGCCTTCCCCGACCTTAGGAGCCCCATTGCTTGATCGAATTAGCGGAAGAGTTGAGTCTAGAAAAATGTTTTGAGTCATTTAGGAATTATATATCGGAGAGTTTAGGAATTCTTTTTACTCCCCAGTCCCTTCATCGCTCTGGTAAGGCATCCTGACGTAGAGTTTTGACTCTTCTCTTCTCAAATTTCACTAAAAAAATTTAGGATCACGTGGGTATCTTGGAATCATTCCGATGGTTTTGTGACGAGAACATTGTTCTTGGTGCCTCCTGTCATTTAGGGGTTGTGGCAGTGTCCCGGGGAGTTGAGCTCCGAGGTGTTGTCGTCACAATTTTATCGTTGCAGTTCTGCAATACCTGAGTTTAGTTCGCCGACATCGAAAATCTCTTTTATGCAGTTGTTGGTGAGATAACCTCGACGCCACCCAGTACTGGGACGGGAGTTCGGGAGTATTGCCATAACTCGTATAACAGATGTTTTTCGAAGGTTGAGGTAGACGATTTCCGAAGGTTTCTTGGTTATGTGTTGAAGGATGGATACAGCTGGATGTAGGATTTGCTAGTTTTGGGTGAGATATTATTCTTCCCCTGTATCCCCAACACCCGATTGCATAACCGGAAATTTTCGGGAGTTTATAAGTGGGAATTCAAGTAGCTCTTAGGATATCTTTCCGACAGACGTATGATATGAAATTGGGGTTCGACCTCTAGTGGTCCGCCTATTCACGGTTGGTTTTACAGTGGTCTTGTTGTGTATTAAAGAGTCCTTGGCTATGCCGACTCAAGGACGCTTCGTATGTCATGTGCACTGCCTTGTACATGATGGTGTTGTACGATCGAGCCCGTGTAGGCCCCACCACGAAAACTTTGGATGAAATCTCTATCATATATTTGTTCTGGCTTATTCTGCAAGCCAATCCTTTGTTTTTGTTTCGAGTAGTGGTATTCGAGTTGCTTCGAAGTCAAATTTTGATTCCATACCTTTTCCTAAGCGGTGTTCTCATACTCTGATGTGAACTCTAATCCTTCATGTTAATCGAGATGGCCATGTCAATCCTTTTTAACCGGCGTGTTTCTCTTCAAGTGGATCCGATCTTTTCAACATTCGCAAGATCTAGCATCAGTTCTTCTCAACGGTGTTTGTTTCATCCGTCTCCAAGGTGCCTTTGTTTTCCCCCCCCCCCCCCCCTTTTTCTTCAAGGATTCAGATTTCTTGATCATGTGTCCATCTTATTCATGAGAAGTCTCTCCATTCTTTTCCGTCAATATTCTTACCCGGTGGTTCTCAAGAAGATGTTCTAGTAGTTCGTCATTCTTCATTATTTTCTTATCCGGTGGATTCTATTAAAGCTTTTGGTGTTGATCATTTCCTTTTCCCTCATTTCAATACCTTCTCATACCGGTGCACCTCATAATAATTCACTTCTAGCTATTCATTTGTTCCGGAGTGCTGAAGATATTTCGAAGATTTGTGTTTTCACTTTGCATCCGTTCAAGCTATTCGAGGTCCTATCTTATTCAAGCCATTTAATTCAACCGGTGCAATCTCTCCTTCAAATCGTTCTACGGTGTATCTTTTGAGTGGGCCCTAACCCACAGGTCTTTTCCCAGGATCTTACCTGACTCTTCTTATTTTTCTGGAGCTTCTCAAATTCTTTTCTAAAGTTTGACGTAAGAATGAATTATCATAAGTCTTATGTTTTTCTCCATGTTAAATCCTTTTCATCGCTGGCTCAACCTCTTCGTTTTTATTATTCCGGAGTACCTCAATAATTCATGGTGTTGTTTCTCGTCGTCATTCTCGGAATTTTGAAGACCGAAGAAGAGTTTCTCTTAAATCTTGCTCCATTCTCTTCAAGATTCGTGATTCTAGCCTGTTGCCATCCTCTCGTAATTGTTTTGATCGTGAGAATTCTTTTCACCTATCCGGAGCAATTCAAGAGTCTTCTCAGTTTGTTATCCGGAGTCCATCAATTCAGGTTTATTCATTCTCAGCTGTCAGTTATCATTCTCCTATCTTACCGGTGCATCATTCAAATATTCTCTAATCAGTCGTGATCCTTTCGTTCTCATGTATCAAATTCCCTCAAGTATCCTGATTCATTCTCTAATTCTTCCCGGTGTTTATTTATCTTTTCTTCGTTCTTTTTTTAATTCTTACGGTGGTTCGTTCAAGATTTCTCGTCATTCGTTTATCATATCAACTCTTTCGTTCTTTTCAATCCTACCGCTGGATCATTGAAGACCTCTTCAAGTTTGCGCTATATCTATCTTAATCCTTTCTAAGAGAATAAGTAGTGTGCCAAATCCGTTGATTCTCATCAATTTAATTGATGAAGGATAAGCATAATGTAATTTGTATTCTTGTTTCATCGAGTAAATTCAATTCCTTGTTCCACAGCCTCATCAAAATTCTCGGTTTCAATTGTTTCATCTTTCTTTTTCCCGGAGTTCCAACCTTTCAATTATTCCACCACGGAGATTCATCTAAATCAGTACAAGGGTTCACCTTGTGTTTTCAACTTCTCTTTCTTTCCATTTGATCATTCTTTTGTTTAACGGAGTTCTTCATGGAGGTTCTACATGTTGGTTCATCAAGGACTTAATCCCTTCTCGAAGGGTTCATTGAGATTCTTTTCTGAGGAGTTCAAGCTTTCTTCATATTGTAATCTGGAGTGCATTCTTTCTACCATATCTTTTGAGGTGGTGTTATGTCATTCTTGATAATTTCCCTTCGTGCTTCGTGTTTCACACGTTGTTAAGAATGAGGTATTTTAAATCCATCAATCTCTTCCTTGGAGTTATCTTGGGTTATATTTCACCTTAAGCCTTCCCTAAGGATGGCTGCTATTATGGTGCTTATAAATGATCCAAGTTCTTCATTTATCCTTTTCCGGTGCGATATACTTTCTCGTCAATTTGTTCATATCAATCCAATTCTTTTCCAGTGAGTGGCAGGTTGTCACCTCATAATTTGAGATGTATTCCATAAGACCGTATCAAGCCTATTTTTTGCGTTGTTGGTTTTTCCAACAATTCCGTTCTAGCATTTGTTGTAAGCGTGCTCCCTCAAGATCGTGCTTCCCTTCGTTCATTCCATTCCATTCTTATTTTTGTTCCGGAGGCATTGTGTTGTTGATATCTTCAACCCTTCTTCTTGTTCTTGTCAGGACCTTGTTCTTTTCTTGCTTATCCTTTTAACCAGAGTGTTGTGTCCCTTTTTCTCAAGCTCTTTCTTTTTATCAAGTCTTGTATCACTTTTCAACCGGAGTGCTGACCGAAGTTGTTCTCCCTTGTTCCTCTTTTCAAATGGAGTGTTCTCAACGTCGTTCATCTCCGTCGTATACTTTTCTCGAAATGGCTTAACCTTTTGAAGGTTCTTTGGTCTCACTCGTTTGTCAAAGAAGCAACTTAGTTTTACCTCTTCTTTTTCTTTTCCGTTATCCCTCCGGTGCCATTCTAGATCTCGGGACGAGATCCTCTCATAGTGGTGGAGTGTTGTAACGCCCCGAGACCGATGTGCCAGGTGTCCTCCAGTTATTCGCTGTTGTTGCCTTGTCATTGCTTGCGTGTCATGCATTGCATATCATGTCATCATGTGCATTTTATTTGCATACATGTTCATCTCATGCATCCGAGCATTTTTTTCCCGTTGTCCGTTTTGCATTCCGGCGCTCATATCTCCTCCGATGGTCCTTTCTACCTTCCTTTCGCGTGTGGGGGTTAAATATTTCCGGATTGGACCGAGACTTGCCAAGCGGCCTTGGTTTACTACCGGTAGACCGCCTGTCAAGTTTCATATCATTTGGACTTTGTTTGATACTCCAACGGTTAACCGAGGGACCAAAAAGGCCTCGTGTGTGTTGCAGCCCAACACCCTTCCAATTTGGCCCAAAACCCACCTAAGATCTCTCCATCATCTCGGTCGTTCGATCACGATCGCGTGGACGAAAACCGCATCTCATTTTGGCTCTCCTAGCTCCCTCTACCTATAAATATGTGCTCCCCTCCCGAAATTCGTGGATGAACCCTAGATCCGTTCCTCTCCGCGCCGCCGGACAAATCAGTCACCGACGGACATGTCCGCCCTCCACCTCGCTCCGGCCAGTGGCGTCACGCCACGTCACCCCAGCGCCGCCGCCAGCCTATCCCGAGCCGCCACCTCACCTCCCCTGCACCCACTTCGCCGCCATCCTCCCGGGGCCCAGATCCGGCCCGCCCCGGGGCTGAACCGGGCCACACCGGGCTCTCGCTCCGCCGCCGCTCGCCCCAGGCTGCCCGAAGCCGTGTCGCCACCACGAACTCCGCCGGCGCCCCGAGCCGCCTGCCGGCGGCGAGCCTTGCCGTACCAACCGCTGACGCCACCCTCTGCTTCGCCCGCGCCGCCCGGCGTGCTCCGCCGCCGCCGAAGCCCGGCAAGCCTCCAGCCGCTGTTCCCCGCCGCGCCGCCCGCTGCCATGGCCTCCCCGCTCCGCGGTTGCACCAGCTCCGGCCACCGGAGCTCGTCCTCACCTCAGATCCGGCCACCCCCGCCAACTCCGGCCATTCTCCGGCGAGATCCGCCCAGGTGGATGAGATCCACCCGTCCCATGAACCAAACAGCCTCCTCGTGATCCGGATCCCTGTCGTCCCGCTTCTCTCCGTCCCGTGTTGACTTTTCGTGGAGGTATAAATTCCACTAAGTCCCCGAGATTTCCAAATTCAGATGCCCATGTTCATCATGTCATAATTTATCATCCGTGGCTCTGTTTTGGGCGTGTAGCATATCAAAATGTTCGTCTCAGAGAGTACATCATTTCATCTCATTGCATCATTTTCATTTGGGCTCATCTTGATGCCCGAAATGCTGTTGGAAGAGAGCTATTTGAGTTAATTGTCAGATCTGCTGCACCAATTAGCTATTTGTCATTTTTGCCATGATTATTGTGTGCATAATATGCTCCTGGTCTCTACATGTGTTTTGTTATATGCTTTGCCATCTTCCCAGAGGTGCTATCCATGTATTTTTGTGATACGTGTGTTGACTAGCACAAGCTTGCAAAGTGGTGCATTCGTTAATGCTGATTTCATGGACTTAGAATTTCTCTAAGTCCTTGATCTGTTTTTATCAGTATGCCATATGTTCATGTTGTTTCCTAGTGATCCGTGTCTCTTTTGAGGATGATCAGTAAGGATGTTTTGTTAATATTGTGGTGCTCTATCCATCCATGTCCTTGTTTGCAATTATTGAGCACCCTATCTTGAGTCAATCGAGCTCTTCTTTTGCTATTTCGTGAATCTGGGCAGATTGTCTACTTGTTAGCGATTTTGCCGAGGATGTTGTATTTGATCCGTGCATGCTATGTTGTTGTTCTTGCCTGTCTAGATTACATAACATGTATTATTGATGGGTGTATGCTTAGATTGTCATGCCTTGCTCTGTAGTGAGTGCATCGAGCTCGTAAACATGTCTACTTGATATCTGTTTTGCATGTTCCAGTTTTTCTCTAAGTCTGTAACCTGATTATGTTTTTGCCATGTTCGCATGCTTGCAATTGTATTTTCTGATCCCTTTTGGCTCAAGGTCACTAAGGGACTTTTGTTAAGCTCTTTGAGTAGCTCCATGCCATGCCTTGCTTTGCCATGTTAAGTTCCTATAGCATATAGTTTTCATGCTTCAAAGTGTGCTACCTGATCTGAAATTCCAGGCTTGTGTTAATTTCACAAAGTCTGAAATCTGTTTACCGTTTGCACTTTTGCCATGCTTGTTTGAACCTGTTAATGGATGAATTGTCCGTAGCTCAGTGTTCATCTTTTGTTAAGCATCATGAATGGATCCCTGCCATGTATTTTGTTGCCATCTTTGTGTGTTGTAGCATATTTTTGTTGTTGCATTTAGATGGCTACTTGTTGTTAATCGCAGACCGGTGCCATATTTGTTTTGCTCGCCATTTCCAAACCGTGCATCCGATTCCGGTGTTCTTTATATCGATTTCAAGAGAAATCACCTCACCTTTCCAGTGGCACACTTGGATTTCCATGTTGAGGCCAGGTTCAATCATTCCTTGTCAAATCTTGCATATGCATCCCATATCGCATCCCGCATAGCATACCGTGTTTGCATCATGTTGTTTGAGCTTTGCACGTGGTTGATTGTGTCCTTTTTGCTTGTTTGTCTTGTTTGAGTAGAGCCGGGAGACGAGTTCGCTAACGAGGAGCCCGTTGAGTTTGCTTTCGAGGTTACAGTCAACTGTGACAACTTCTCAGGCAAGATGATCATACCCTCGAAATCACTTCTATCTTTGCTTTGCTAGATGCCCGCTATTTTGCTATGCCTATGCTACGATGCCTACCACTTGCTTATCATGCCTTCCATATTGTTGAACCAAGCCTCTAACCCACCTTGTCCTTGCAAACCGTTGTTTGGCTATGTTACCGCTTTGCTCAGCCCCTCTTATAGCGTTGTTAGCTGCAGGTGAAGATTGAAGTTTGTTCCCTGTTGGAACATGGAGATGTAGTTCCTTGTTGGAACATTGCTTACTTGTTGGGATATCACAATATCTCTTATTTAATTAATGCATCTATATACTTGGTAAAGGGTGGAAGGCTTGGCCTTTTGCCTAGTGTTTTGTTCCACTCTTGCCGCCCTAGTTTTTCGTCATATCGATGTTATGTTCCCGGATTTTGCGTTCCTTACGCGGTTGGGTGATAATGGGAACCCCTTGACAAATCGCCTTGAATAAAACTCTTCCAGCAATGCCCAACATTGGTTTTACCATTCGCCACCTAGCCTTTTCCTTCCCTTGGGTTCTGCAGACTCAAGGGTCATCATTATTTTACACCCCCCCCCCGGGCCAGTGCTCCTCTGAGTGTTGGTCCAAACTAGAGTCCTGTGCAGCGCCCCCTCAGGGAAACTCGAGGTTTGGTTTTAGTTGTATGGAGAGCTCATCTGAGTGTGCCCTGAGAACGAGATATGTGCAGCTCCTAGGGATTTGTCGGCACATTCGGGCGGTGTTGCCGGATTTGTTTTAACTTGTCGAAGTTGTCTTGTAGAACCGGGATACCGAGTCTGATCGGAATGTCTCGGGAGAAGGTTTATCCTTCGTTGACCGTGAGAGCTTGTCATGGGCTAAGTTGGGACTCCCCTGTAGGGATTTGAACTTTCGAAAGCCGTGCCCGCAGTTATGGGCAGATGAGAATTAGTTAATGTCCGGTTGTAGAAAACCTAAAGTTGACCTTAATTAAAATACATCAATCGCGTGTGTAACCGTGATGGTCTCTTTCCGGCGGAGTCCGGGAAGTGAACACGGTGTTGGAGTTATGTTTGGCGTAGGTTGTTCTAGGATCACTTCTTGATCATAGTTTATCGACCGTGCTTTGCCTTCTCTTCTCGCTCTCATTGGCGTATGTTAGCCACCATATATGCTAGTCGCTTGCTGCAGCTCCACCTCATACCTTTACCTTACCCATAAGCTTAAATAGTCTTGATCGCAAGGGTGCGAGATTGCTGAGTCCCCGTGACTCATAGATACTTCCAAAACCATCTTGCAGGTGCCGATGAGTCCGTGCAGATGACGCAACCAAGCTCAGGAGGAGCTCGATGAAGATCTTGTCCTTTGTGTTGTTTTGTTCTAGTTGATCAGTAGTGGAGCCCAGTTGGGGTCGATCGGGGACCTTGTTGCATTTGGGGTTCTTCTTTTATTTTGGTTCCGTAGTCGGGCCCTGACTGTATTTGGATGATGTAATGCTTTATTCATGTATTTGTGTGAAGTGGCGATTGTAAGCCAACTATGTATCTTTTCCCTTATTGTATTACATGGGTTGTTTGCGAAGATTACCTCACTTGCGACATTGCTTTCAATGTGGTTATGCCTCTAAGTCGTGCTTCGACACGTGGGAGATATATCCGCATCGAGGGCGTTACATCCAAGCTGGGGGAACAAGCTCTGTCCTTCTTCAAGTTGATGAAGAAAAAGGGCCCCTTCGAATGGACTGAAGAGGCCGACAAGGCATTCCAAGACCTCAAGAGGTACCTTACCAGTCCGCTAGTGATGGTAGCTCCGCGTCCTCGGGAGCCCCTGGTGCTCTACCTTGCGGCCACCCCCTACTCCGCCAGCGCAGCCCTAGTGGCGGTGAGGGAGGAGCGCTGTGCCAAGGCCGCATCGACCGTCCGAATGGAAGCAAAGCAGAGCCAGGAGGGCCTGGCGAAGGCTGCAACCTCAGCCGGAAAGGGACAACCGCAGCAGGAGAATGCACCCGGAGCAAGAGAGGCCTCTTCTGGTGACCAAGCCCCGGGGGCTCCGTCGTCTCCAGAGACGCCTCGACCTCTGGAGGACGCAAGCAGTGCCAACACCCTCAACCTCGTCGAGCATCCCGTGTACTTCGTCAGCACGGTGCTACGGGACGCAAGGGCATGGTATCCCATGCCTCAAAAACTCCTCCTCGCGCTACTAGTGGCCTCGCGCAAGCTGCGCCACTACTTCCAAGAACATCCCATCAAGGTCGTCTCAGCATACCCCTTGGAAAGAGTGCTCAGGAGCCCCAACTCAGCTGGAAGGGTCGCCGAATGGAACATTGAGCTACAGGCATTTCAGCTAGAATTCAGCACGACCAGAGTTATCAAGGGAGCTGCACTTGCAGATTTCGTGGCAGAATGGGCAGAAGCGCCGGGTCTCGAGGCAGGCGAAGACCGATCACTTTCCCCGGGAAGTGAAGCACCGGACGGCTGGGTCGTGTACTTCGATGGGGCGTTCTGCCGACACGGTGCAGGAGCTGGCGCAGTTCTTGTGTCCTCTACCTAGGACAAACTCTATTACACCGTGCAACTCTGCTTCCAGCACGGAGAGAAGGTCTCCAACAACATAGCAGAATATGAAGGCCTGATAGCAGGCTTGAAAGCCGCGATCGCCTTAGGGGTAAAGCGCCTCACCATCAAGGGCGATTCACAGCTCCTCGTCAACTTCTCCAACAAGATATACGAGCCGAAGGACGAGCACATGGAAGCTTACCTCGCTGAAGTCCGCAGGATGGAGAAACAGATCTGGGGGTTGGAGCTGCAGCATGTGCCTCGCGGCACCAGTCAGGAGGCTGACGACATTGCCAAGAGGGCGTCTAGGCAGCTGCCACAGGAACCTGGCGTCTTCGAGGAGCGGCTCTTCAAGCCCTCGGCGGCACCATCACTATCAGGCACGGCGCAACCAAGGGAGGAGCCTCCTCAGCCGCCTGTCTCGGGAGCTCCGGCTTGCGGCCCGGCATCAGGGGCATGCCTGCTCCTAGCGTTGGAGCCTTGGGAGGGATGTTGGATCCCAGAGCTCAAGGACTACCTGATGCAAGGGATTCTGCCGGAGAACGAGGAGGAGGCGGAGCGTGTGGCATGGCAGGCCACGGCTTATTGCATCCAGGATGGCGAGCTCTACAGGAAGCGGCCAAATGACGTGTCCCTACCTTGCATTTCCAGGGAGCAAGGAAAGGAACTGCTGGTGGACATACACAGCGGAGACTGCGGGCACCACTCATCGTCACGAACCCTCGTCGGCAAGGCGTTCCGCAGCGGGTTCTACTGGCCCACAGCACTCAGCGACCCCGTTGAGCTGGTGACGGCTTGCGAGGCCTGCCAGTTTCACGCTAAACAGATCCATTAGCCCGCGGGGGGTCTGCAGACCATACCCCTCTCCTGGCCGTTCGCAGTTTGGGGGTTGGACATTCTGGGCCCGTTCCCTCGGGCGTCAGGGGGCTATCGCTACCTCTACATCACTGTGGACAAGTTCACCAAGTGGGCCGAGGTGGAAGCTGTCCGCACAATCCCAGCAGGCTTGGCAGTCAAGTTCATCAAGGGCCTCATGAGCCGGTTTGGGGTGCCTAACCGCATCATCACTGACAACGGTTCGCAATTCACCTGTAATCTCTTCAAAACGTATTGTGCTAACCTTGGAACGCATGTATGCTACGCTTCGGTAGCACACCCCCGAAGCAATGGCCAGGCTGAACGAGCCAACGCAGAGGTTCTGAGGGGCCTCAAGGCCAGGACCTTCAAGAAGAAGCTAGAGGCCTGGCAGGGGCTGGCACGACGAGCTCCAGTCTGTGCTATGGTCAATCCGCACGACAGCGACCAAGCCGACTGGCGAGACCCCGTTCTTCCTCGTCTACGGAGCGGAGGATGTTCTCCCTCACGAGGTCAGACGTCGCTCCGCACGGGTCCTGGCGTTCGACGAAGCTCGGCAGGACGCCATGCGGGGGACGGATCTCGTGCTGGGGGAGGAACGCCGTCGGGAAGCCGCACTGCGAGCGGCAAGGTATCAACAGGCGCTACGGCGATACCACAGCCGCAACATCCACCCCAGGACCCTTGAGGTAGGGGATCTTGTGCTCAGAAGGGTTCTCTCCAGGGAGGGGCTGCACAAGCTCTCTCCCATGTGGGAGGGCCCGTTCAAGGTTGTTCATGTTTCCAGGCCTGGCTCTGCACGCTTGGAGACTCCGGAGGGAGTACCCATCCAGAACCCATGGAACATTCAACATCTCTGGAGGTTCTACCCCTGAGTGAAGCCGCTGCGTTTTGGAAAAGGCCCGGTGCCTGTGAAGAAGGCGAATGCCTGTGAAGCCGCTGCATTTTGGAAAAGGCCCGGTGCCTGTGAAGAAGGTGAATGCTTGTGAAGCCGCTGCGTTTTGGAAAAGGCCCGGTGCCTATGAAGAAGGCGAATGCCTGTGAAGCCGCTGTGTTTTGGAAAAGGCCCGGTGCCTGTGAAGAAGGCGAATGCCTGTGAAGCCGCTGTGTTTTGGAAAAGGCCCGGAGCCTATGAAGAAGGCAAACGCCTGTGAAGCTACCGCATTTCAAGAAAGGCCCGGTGCCTGTGAAGAAGGCCAATGCCTATGAAGCTCGCCGCCCATGACACTCTCACGTAATAATGAGTGGGGATGTACATGCCCCGGAGTCTCCAGAGTGCCGCCCTCGGGCCTCGGGGGCTCCCGCCCATGCCCAGTGGTAGCACTTAGCTCCGCGCCGGTGAGAAGACGTCGAAGACTAGAATAGGCGCCGGACGCGGCTTTCCCATTTGCTTTCTGTAGTTGGCTTGTTTATTCCCGTTTGGAGTTTTTATTGGAGTTGCTGACGTTCCTGGCTTGTGGCTCTTTGTCTTTCTCGCTCGCTCGCCTCGTTTTCTCTCGTGAAGTCTCGCGAGGGAGGATCGCGGGTGCCCTCGTGAGTGTTTTCTTCCCCGATCGTTTGGAGCTTTCCTATCCGAGTCCTCTACGGGAGCACCCCTCCTAGTCCGTGCCCCACGGGCATCGCGACACGAGCGCAGGACCTGGGCCGATCGCCCCCACAGCTAAGACCATAAGTTACCCCTCCTACTGATCCTTGCAGGGCACGAAGCGCACGAGGAGGCCACGGCCTCGGGAGGCGAGGACCACGCCGAGCCCCACCGAGCTAAAATAGTTCCTGCACATGGGAGCGCGGCGCAAAAACACGGCGCAGAAATAGCGGAAACAACGCGATGGTTAAACAGCAACAGTTCTAATACGCCCCCGCGGGGCCCTACATCACTTACTATTTTTTGCGCAGGATAAGAAAGAAAACAAAACGGGCACAATTCGTCCTGCGCCAACCCACAGCGAAGGCTCGAGCTGCTCTCGGGGCTCAGGCGGATCCCTCCTCTCGCTTCACCGGGGCGCGACGGCGGACTGACCCGCTACCTTCACCCAAGCGGGCGCGACGGCGAGGAGGCTGGCCGCGGCCACTCCTGGAGGAGCTGCTGCCTGAGAGGGGGTTGCCGAAGCTCGGCGAACCCCGAGCACTGCCGCCTGTACGCCAGTCGCCATCTTCATCCTGGTCAGAGCCAGGGCTGGGCTGGCGGTCGCGGTCGTCGTCTTCAGGGCAACACCCGGCACGACGACCGTCTTCCCCGAACACCCTCATGTAGAGGGTGGCGTCGCCATCAAACTTGAAGTACAGGGTGCACCACCGGCTCAGGCCACGCACGCGGGCAAACGTTTGCCAGCCGCGTGTCAGAGGCCCGTTCCCAGAAACGGAGACCTCCATCGAGGCCCAGGAGGCCCTGCTGCAGCATCCGTCTGCCTGGAGCCAGAAGCCGCACCGGGCACTGGCCGACAGTTCATCTACGAAGAAACGGGGGAGCTGGAGCCTGGTGCTGGATGTGTCTGCCGACCACACGACGAACTCCGGCAGCACCTCCGCAAAGCGAAAGCGTGGCCTAGGAGGGCGCACACCCACGGAGTGCCCCCCGTCGGCAACCTGGCACTCACCACCACGCCGGGAACCGCCTCCCTGGCCGCGGGAGGCCACCACGGGGACCGTGGTATACTTGCGAGGGCGGCCTCGGCTGCGCTTGGCCAGGGGGGAGTCAGGCCCAGCCTGGGGGGCCTTTCTTTTCTCCGCGGCCGAGAATCTCTTTGGAGCCATGGGGGCGACGAGTAATCGAGAAGAAGGAAAGGAGCAGCAAGGAGGGACGGGCCGAAGGGGGTTGCCCAGCCCCGTACTTATAGCCGGAGGAATCAAACCGCCGTGCACCACGATCGCAGGTAATCATGACCGGTTTCTCTGCAGGCAGGGACTTATCAAGTCATGCGTTCGCTGAGGCGTCATGGGGAAGCGCAGTCGCCCACGTCCAATCAATCGCCATGCGGCGCCCAAGGCCGCAGGCTGATAGGGCCCGCGGCGCTTCGCGCTTGCCCTTTCGTTTTCCTACCAGGCCAAGCCCGCACGCGTCGTGGGCCCGGGGGCTACTGTCGGCGTTCTGGGAATGGGGGTCCCAGACTTTCCTGCCTGCGGCCTGCGGCGTGGCTCAAGTAGGGGCCTAGCGCGGCCCATCTTCATCAGCTCAAGCTCAAGACCCTCGCGAGGGGCCAAACCTCGTGGGGCGGACGACAGGAAGCTTCCTCAGAGGCAGCCTCATCTGGCAGGCTCGCGAGGAGGCAGAAAGGTCAAGGCAGGAGTACCTCGCGAGGAACCCGTGACGCAAGCCATGACGATCGAGACCAGGCGGGCGCCAGGCGGGCGTCGGCTTGCGCAGTGTCCTAGTTTCCCCTTTGGTGCAAAGGGGGCAAGCACAGGCCAAGGCATCAGGCAAAGGTTACCATTCTGGTGCAACGAGACCAAGACCAGCCGGACGGCAGGAGGGAGGTCACCGTGGAGCCCAAGACGGCGTCATCGCTAGTGCTTTTGGCAGCCGAAGACCACCTTTGGTCAGGATAACTTGTACTAGATATTCCCCTTCGAAATGGCCAATTGTTGGCGCCCTTCCCGCTCATTATTTGGGGAGAGGCCCAGGGCCTCTATAAATAGAGCTAGCCACCACAGAAGACGATGATGACCACGACGGCTGGAAATCTGGTAGAACCATAGCAGAGAGAGAGAGGCGACTGAACTCACCCTAGCAGTTCATCGCACCAGCTCAAGAACACCTCTAGCGAGGCTGTTCTTCCCTTTTACTGTCCATCATCAGCCCCTGAGGCAATCCACCACACCACACACTGGAGTAGGGTATTTACACCACAACGGTGGCCCGAACCAGTATAAACATCGTGTCCCTTGTGTTGTTCATCATTTTCATCTTAGTTCGCACGAGAGGATCGGACGTAGACCGGTAGGGAGGAGATCTCCGTGCGCACCCCAGTGTTCGAACCTCAAGGGTCTGCCAGAACCTGAAACCCGACACCCCCCAACAGCTAAAAAAGTAAATACATCTATAGATAAATGAATGCACCATTTGAATGCATCTATTATAATGAGATAAGATCACACAACAGCACTGCAGATATCCTTAAAACCAAAAATAGATGGCAAATACACTACCAAAGGAAGAAAAATACATACATAAATATGCATGTAAAAAAACAAGAGAAAGAAGTTCAAAAAATAAAGAACAGAAGTTCAAGTACTCTAATAAAAGAAGTAAAGGCATAAGAATAAATAAACCCTAAGAAACAAAAAGAAGAAGTTCATGTACAAAAAAAGATGAAGTTCATATCTAACTAAAATACGCACCCTAAACCCTAAGATAGATAGTGGGGTCACGGATGTGATGGACTCGCCACCGCATGCGACGGTGTGGCACGCCGCGTCGTCGCCTGCTCCGGCTCGTTCCTGTCTCGGCCTCGCAGGGGGAGGGGAGGGGGGTCCCGATGCCCCCTCCCCGCTGCTCGGCCTCGCGCTACCGCATTGCTGCGCGCTAGGATTTGACAGGACGCAATGCGGTTATTCTGTTTCCACCCCCACCGCACACACCCTAAACCCTAAAAACCCTAAGATAGATAGTGGGGGCACGGATGTGACGGACTCGCCTCCTGATACGTCTCCGTCGTATCTACTTTTCCAAACACTTTTGCCCTTGTTTTGGACTCTATCTTGTATGATTTGAATGGAACTAACCCGGACTAACGCTGTTTTCAGCAGAATTACCATGGTGTTGTTTTATGTGTAGAAAACAAAGATTCTCGGAATGACCTGAAACTCCACGGGAGATCTTAGAAAAAAATAATAAAAAATCCTCGCCAAATATGAAGAGCAGGGGGCTCACACCCTTCTCACGAGGGTGGGGGCATGCCTCCCTACCTCGTGGGCCCCCTGGAAACCCTCCGATGCCAACTCCAACTTTATATATTTGCTTTCGGGGAGAAAAAATCAGAGAGAAGAAATCATCACGTTTTACGATACGGAGCCGCCGCCAAGCCCTAAAACCTCTTGGGAGGGCTAATCTGGAGTCTGTTCGGGGCTCCCGAGAGGGGGATTCGTCGTCGTCGTCATCATCAACCATCCTCCATCAATTTCATGATGCTCACCGCCATGCGTGAGTAATTCCATCGTAGGCTTGCTGGACGGTGATGGGTTGGATGGGATTTATCATGTAATCGAGTTAGTTTTGTTAGGGTTTGATCCCTAGTATCCATTATGTTCTGAGATTGATGTTGCTATGACTTTGCTATGCTTAATGCTTGTCACTAGGGCCCGAGTGCCATGATTTCAGATCTGAACCTATTATGTTTTCATGAATATATGTGAGTTCTTGATCCTATCTTGCAAGTCTATAGTCACCTACTATGTGTTATGATCCGGTAACCCCGAAGTGACAATAATCGGGACCACTCCCAGTGATGACCATAGTTTGAGGAGTTCATGTATTCACTATGTGCTAATGCTTTGTTCTGGTTCTCTGTTAAAAGGAGGCCTTAATATCCCTTAGTTTCCAATAGGACCCCGCTGCCACGGGAGGGTAGGACAAAAGTTGCCATGCAAGTTCTTTTCCATAAGCACGTATGACTATATACGGAATACATGCCTACATTATATTGATGAATTGGAGCTAGTTCTGTGTCACCCTATGTTATGATTGTTACATGATGAACCGCATCCGGCATAATTATCCATCACTGATCTGGTGCCTACGAGTTTTCCATATACTTGTTTACGCTTATTTACTTTTCCGTTGCTACTGTTACAATCACTACAAAATATCAAAAACATTACTTTCGATGTCTTTACTTTTGTTGCCGCTACCACCACTATCATATTACTTTGCTACTAAACACTTTGCTGCAGATACTAAGTTTCCAGGTGTGGTTGAATTGACAACTCAGCTGCTAATACTTGAGAATATTCTTTGGCTCCCCTTGTGTCGAATAAATAAATTTGGGTTGAATACTCTACCCTGGAAAGCTGTTGCGATCCCCTATACTTGTGGGTTATCAAGACAAATTTCTGGCGCCGTTGCCGGGGAGCATAGCTCTATTCTTTGAGTCACTTGGGATTTATATCTGCTGGACACTATGAAGAACTTGAGAGATCCAAAAACCAAGATCTATCCCTCAACTACGAGGGGAGGTAAGGAACTGCCATCTAGCTCTGCACTTGATTCACCTTCTGTTATGAGTAAGTTTGCGACACCTACACCTGCTTCTGCTATTCGTTCTGATATGTCGCATGTTATTGATGATGCCACTTTTGCTATGCATGATACTTATGATGAAACTGCTTCTATGTCTGATACTACTGTGCTCCTTAGTGAATTTCTTGATGAACAAATTGCTAGGGCTAGAGAAAAAGAAATTATTGAATCTGAATACGATGATGATAGTGATGATGAAAACATGCATATTATTCCTAAAGGTTATCTTTTTGATAAGGAATCTTCTGCCGCTATTTTCGCTTGCAAGGATAGATATGAGCTTAAGAGGTTACTAATTAAATGGAACAAGGAATCACTTAGAGATAGAATGAGACCTGACCCTGCTTTTGCTACTTCACCTATATGTGTTCCTAATAAAGATTATGAATTCTCTGTTGATCCTGATATAATTACTTTGGTTGAATCTAATCCGTTTTACGACTATGAATCTGAAACTATTGTGGCACATCTTACTAAGTTAAATGATATAGCTGCCCTGTTCACTAATGATGAGAGATCACGTTACCTCTATTTACTCAAAATATTTCCGTTATCATTAAAGGGTGATGCTAAGATATGGTTTAATTCTCTTGATCCTGGTTGTGTGCGTAGTCCCCAGGATATGATTTATTACTTCTCTGCTAAATATTTCCCTGCTCATAAGAAACAAGCTGCTTTGAGGGAAATATACAACTTTGTGCAAATTAAAGAAGAGAGTCTCCCACAAACTTGGGGGAGGCTTCTCAAGTTACTTAATGCTTTGCCTGATCATCCTCTTAAGAAACCCGAAATACTTGATATCTTTTATAATGGACTAACCGATGCTTCCAGAGATTACCTGGATAGTTGTGCTGATTCTCTTTTCAGGGAAAGAACACCGGATGAAGCTGAAATTCTATTGAATAATATGTTGACAAATGAAAATAATTGGGCACCTCCTGAGCCAGCTCCTGAGCCAACTCCTACTCCAATTAGTGAGCCTATTCCTAAACCAACTTTGAAGAAGAGAGGTATTCTATTTCTCAGTCCCGAAGATATGCAAGAGGCAAATAAATCTATGAAAGAAAAAGGTATTAAAGCTAAAGACGTTAAGAATTTACCTCCTATTGAAGAAATACATGGTCTTAATTCACCTCCTGTTGAAGAAACTTATGATCTCAATTATTTATTCACTGAAGAACCTCCTGATACCGATATCCCGACACAGGTAGTAAAGGTAAATTCTTTCTATAGATATGATAAAGCTGAAGTTCCTCCTACTAAAATTGCTAGTCAGTGCTTGGATGAGTTTGATAACTTTATGTTTAAGCAAGACGACTTCAATGCTTATTTTGGTAGACAATTAAAAGAAAATGCTTATATGATTAGACGCTTGGGTAATTATATGGCTGATATCAAAGGTGAACTTAAACTTGTTAGCAAACATGCTTCTATGGTTACCACTCAAGTAGAACAAGTACTTAAAGCTCAAAAAGAAGTGCTTAATGAAATGAATAATGAGAAAAATGATTATGTTGTTAGAGTGGCTACTAGAACTGGTAGAATGACTCTGGAACCTTTGTATCCTGAAGGCCACCCTAAGAGAATCGAGCAAGATTCTCAAAGAAATAATATTGATGTTCCTAGTTGTTCTAAAAAGAAGAAGAAGAAAAATGATAGAACTGTGCAAACTTCTAGTGAACCTATTGTTGAACCACCTGATAATACAAATGATATATCTATGTCTGGTACTGAAACACAATCTGGTACTGAACATGAACCTAGTAAAAATATTAATGATGATGTTCATGATGATGCTCAACCTAGTAATGATAATGATGTAGAAATTGAACCTGCTGTTGATCTTTATAACCCACAATCAAAGAATCAACGCTATGATAAAAGAGACTTTGTTCTTAGGAAACATGGTAAAGAAAGTGTAATGCCCCGAGACCGATGTGCCAGGTGTCCTCCAGTTATTCGCTGTTGTTGCCTTGTCATTTCTTGCGTGCCATGCATTGCATATCATGTCATCATGTGCATTTCATTTGCATACATGTTCGTCTCATGCATCCGAGCATTTTCCCCGTTGTCCGTTTTTCAATCCGGCGCTCCTATGTCACCCGGTGTCCCTTTCTACCTCTTTTCGTGTGCGGGTGTTAAACGTTTCCGGAGTGGAACGAGACTTGCCATGCGGTCTTGGTTTACTACCGGTAGACCGCCTGTCAAGTTTCGTGCCATTTGGACTTCGTTTGATACTCCAACAGTTAACCGAGGGACAGAAAAGGCCTCGTATGTGTTGCATCCCAACACCCCTCCAAAGTGGCCCAAAACCCACCAAAACCTCCTCCATCATCTCGGTCGTTCAATCACAATCGCGTGGCCGAAAACCGCACCTCATTTGGACTCTCCTAGCTCCTTCTACCTATAAATATGTGATCCCCTCCGAAATTCGCAGTGCAAACCCTAACTTCGTCCTCCTCCCACCGACGGACATGTCCACCCCGCCGCCGGACATGTCCGCACCGCCCCTCAGCGAATCAGAAGCCGCCACCTGTCTCCATCGTCGTCCCCGCGCCGCCGGGCCCGCGGAGCCCATCTTCGGCCCGCCCCGAGCCGCGCCGGGCCCGAGGAGACCCGCGCCTCGCCGCTCGCCGGATCTCCGCCGCTCCTTTCACCGGAGTTCCCCGCCGCCACCTCGGTTTCCGCCGGCCACCGCCTCCCATCGCCGGCTGACGCCGTCCGCCGTGGAACGCCGCCCGGCCACCGCCTCCGTTCGCCAGCGTCGACCGCCGCCATCTCCCGCCACCGCATCGCCGGCGCAAGCGCCGCCCCGCCGCCGTCCTTTCTCGCCCTCGCCTCGCCGGAGAAGATCCGCCTCGCCGGAGTTCGAAGTCCGGCCGGATCCGGGGAGTGGGATGAGACTCACCACTCCCCCGAACCAAACGCACCCTCGCCCGATCCGGATCTCGTCGTCCCAGATCCCTCCATCCCGTTGACTTTTCGCGGAGGTAAAATTTCACTAAGTCCCCGAAATTTCCAGATTCATATGCCCAAGTTCATCATGCCACTGCATCCGTAGCTCTGTTTTGCGCGAGCATATCAAAATGTTCGCCTCGACGAGTACATCATTTCATCTCATTGCATCGTTTTCATTTGAGCTCATCTTGATGCCCGAAATGCTGTTGGAAGAGGGCTATGTGATGAATTTGTCAGATCTGTTTCAGCAAATAGCTATTTGTCATTTTTGCCATGTTTAATGTGTGCATGATATGATCCTGAGCTCTACATGTGTTTTGTAATATGCCATGCCGTCTTTACAGTGGTGCTTGCCATGTATTTTTGTGATATATGTGGTGACTAGCACAAGCTTGCAAAGTAGCGTAATCGGTAATGTTGATTTCAGGGACTTAGAATTTCAGTGAGTCCTTGTTCTGTTTTTGTCGTTATGCCATATGTTAATATTGTTTCCTAGTGATCCGTGCCTCTTTTGAGGATGATCAGTAAGGGTGATTTGTTAACATTGTGGTGCTCTATCCATCCATGTCTTTGTTTGCATTTATTGAGAACCCTGGCTTGAGTCAATCGAGCTCTACTTTTGCTAAATTATGATACTGGCAGATTGTTGACTTGTTTAGCAATTTTGCTGAAGATGTTGCTATTGATCTGTGCATGCTAGGATGTTGTTCTTGCCAAGTCTAGCTCCTATGTCATGTCTTCTTGATGGGTGTATGCTTAGTTTGTCATGCCATGCTCTGTAGTGAGTGCATCGATCTCGTAAACATGCCTACTCGTTAACTGATTTGCGTGCTCCAGTTTTTTTCACTAAGTCTGAAATCTGATTATGTTTTTGCCATGTTCACATGCTTGCAATTGTATTTTCTGGTCCCTTTTGGCTCAAGGTCACTAAGGGACTTTTGTTAAGTGCTTTGAGTAGCTTCATTCCATGCCTTGCCTTGCCATGATAATTTCCTGTAGCATGTAGTTTTCATGCTCTAAATTGTGCTTCCTGATGATAAATTCCAGACTCGTGTTAATTTCACTAAGTCTGTAACCTGTTATCATTTGCACTTTTGTCATGCTTGTTTGAACCTGTTAATGAATGAATTAGCCGTAGCTCAGTGTTCATATTTTGTTAAACTTCATGAGTATCCCCCTGCCATGTATTTTGTTGTCATGTTTGAGTGTTGTAGCATATTTATCTTGATGCATTTAGATGGTCACTTGCTGATTATCGCAGACCGGTGCCATATTTGTTTTCCTTGCCATTTCCAAACCGTGCTTCCGATTCCGTGATCTTTATATCGATTTCAACCGAAATAACCTCACCTTTCCAGTGGCTCTCTTGGATTTCCAAGTTGAGGCCAGGTTCAATCTTTCCTTGTCAAATCTTGCATATGCATCACATACCGCATCCCGCATATCATACCATGTTCATGTGTTGGTTGTTTACTATGTTGTGTGCTTCTTTCGGGTGTTGCTTCTTCGGGTTGGTTCCGTATCTTCGCGTTTGTGAGGACCCGTTCAACTACGTCCATTTGTCTTGTTCATGGACTCGTTTCTTCTTCCTTGCGGGATTTCAGGCAAGATGATCATACCCTCGAAATCACTTCTATCTTTGCTTGCTAGATGCTCGCTCTTTTGCTATGCCTATGCTGCGATACCTACCACTTGCTTATCATGCCTCCCATATTCTTAAGCCAAGCCTCTAACCCACCTTGTCCTGGCAAACCATTGTTTGGCTATGTGACCGCTTTGCTCAGCCCCTCTTATAGCGTTGTTAGTTGCAGGTGAAGATTGGAGTTTGTTCCATGTTGGAACATGGATATTTTGTTGGGATATGACAATATCTCTTATTTAATTAATGCATCTATATACTTGGTAAAGGGTGGAAGGCTCGGCCATATGCCTGGTGTTTTGTTCCACTCTTGCCGCCCTAGTTTCCGTCATATCGGTGTTATGTTCCCGGATTTTGCGTTCCTTACGCGGTTGGGTTATAATGGGAACCCCTTGACAGTTCGCCTTGAATAAAAATCCTCCAGCAATGCCCAACATTGGTTTTACCATTCGCCACCTAGCCTTTTCCTTCCCTTGGGTTCTGCAGACTCAAGGGTCATCATTATTTTACCCCCCCCCCCGGGCCAGTGCTCCTCTGAGTGTTGGTCCAAACTAGAGCCATGTGCAGCGCCCCCTCGGGGAAACTCGAGGTTTGGTTTTAGTTATATGGAGAGCTCATATGAGTTTGCCCTGAGAACGAGATATGTGCAGCTCCTATCGGGATTTGTCGGCACATTCGGGCGGTGTTACTGGTCTTGTTTTACCATTGTCGAAATGTCTTGTAACCGGGATTCCGAGTCTGATTGGGTCTTCCCGCTAGAAGGAATATCCTTCGTTGACCGTGAGAGCTTGTGATGGGCTAAGTTGGGACACCCCTGCAGGGATTTGAACTTTTGAAAGCCGTGCCTGCGGTTATGGGCAGATGGGAATTTGTTAACGTCCGGTTGTAGAAAACCTGAAGTTGACCTTAATTAAAATGCATCAACCGCATGTGTTACCGTGATGGTCTCTTCTCGGCGGAGTCCAGGAAGTGAACACGGTGTTGGAGTTATGTTTGACGTAGGTTGTTCTAGGATCACTTCTTGATCATAGTTGTTCGAACGTGCTTTTTCCTTCTCTTCTCGCTCTCATTTGCGTATGTTAGCCACCATATATGCTAGTCGCTTGCTGCAGCTCCACCTCATACCTTTTACCTTACCTATAAGCTTAAATAGTCTTGATCGCGAGGGTGTGAGATTGCTGAGTCCCTGTGACTCACAAATACTTCCAAAACCAGCTTGCAGGTGCCGTTGAACCGTGCAGGTGACGCAACCAAGCTCAAGGAGGAGCTCGATGAAGATCTTGTCCTTTGTGTTGTTTCGTTCTAGTTGATCAGTAGTGGAGCCCAGTTGGGGATCGATCGGGGATCTGTGTAGCATTTAGGGTAGTCTTCTTTTATTTTGGTTCCGTAGTCGGACCTTGATTGTATCTGGTTGATGTAATGCTTTATTCATGTATTTGTGTGAAGTGGCGATTGTAAGCCAACTATGTATCCTTTCCCTTATTGTATTACATGGGTTGTTTGCGAAGTTTACCTCACTTGCGACATTGCTTTCAATGCGGTTATGCCTCTAAGTCGTGCTTCGACATGTGGGAGATATAGCCGCATCAAGGGTGTTAAAGAAATGGAACCTTGGGTTCAGAAACCCATGCCGTTTCCTCCAAAACCATCCAAGAAAAAGGATGATGAGGATTTTGAGCGCTTTGCTGAAATGATTAGGTCTATCTTTTTGCGTATGAGATTAACTGATGTGCTCAAAACAAATCCTTATGCTAAATATATGAAAGATATCATTACAAATAAAAGAAAGATACCGGAAGCTGAAATTTCCACCATGCTTGCTAATTATACTTTTAAGGGTGGAATACCAAAGAAACATGGAGACCCCGGAGTACCTACTATAACTTGCTCCATTAAAAGAAATTATATTAAAACTGCTTTATGTGATCTTGGAGCCGGTGTTAGTGTTATGCCTCTCTCTTTATATCGTAGACTTGACTTGAATAAGCTGACACCTACTGAAATATCTTTGCAAATGGCTGATAAATCAACTGCTATACCTGTCGGTATTTGTGAGGATGTGCCCGTTGTGGTTGCAAACGTTACTATTTTAACGGACTTTGTTATACTTGATATTCCCGAGGATGATAGTATGTCTATTATTCTTGGAAGACCTTTTCTTAATACTGCAGGGGCTGTTATTGATTGCAACGAAGGCAATGTCACTTTTCATGTTAATGGTAATGAGCATACGGTACACTTTCCGAGGAAACAACCTCAAGTTCATAGTATCAACTCCATTGGAAAAATTCCATCGATTATAATTGGAGGTTTTGAATTTCCTCTTCCTACTGTCAAGAAGAAATATGATATACTTATTATAGGGGATGTGCATATCCCCGTTGAGGTAACTTAGTGTTATTCAAAATTTCTCCGGTTTCATGATTATCGGAATAAGTTTGTTAACAAGGCTTGATCAACCTTGTTGGTGGATTCTTTTTGATGAGCATGAGATGGATGAAACTACAAGCACAAACTTCTATACCCTCTCTATACTTTCTGTTATTTATATTAAATAAAGTAAAAGTAGTATTTTCTGTCTGTTTCCTGACTTATCTGTGCAATATAAAAATATCCCGAAAATAAAAGTCCTCAGAATGCCATGCCATTTTAATACGATTTTTTCGGGAATATTTGAGGATTTACTGTGCAAAAATTACCGCGGGAGGAGCTGCCACCTGGCCACGAGGGTGGTGGGCGCCCCCCCCCCTATAGGGCGCGCCCCCTGCCTCGTGGGCCCACGGTGGTCCTCCTCCACTTATCCCAGCACCCATCTTCCTCTATCTCACACAAACCCTAAAAACCAACTCAAGCACGAGTTCCAGCCACTTTTGCTGCGATTTTCGATCTCCTTGCTCAAAGCACCTCTCTCGAAACTGCTTGGGGAGATTGTTCCTTGGTATGTGACTCCTCCATTGGTCCAATTAGTTTTTGTTCTAGTGCTTTATTCTTTGCAAATTTGTGCTGCATAGGTGACCATGTTCTTGAGCTTGCATGTCAAATTTATATGGTTCCAAGTAGTTCGAATGCTTGATATAGGCTCTAGGAACTTGTAGGAGTAGTTGCTATCAGTTTTATTGAGTTTGGTTACTTTTATATTGAAGTTACTAAAAATTTCAGATTGTTTCAGAAAAATCATGAGGAGATTATTGAGGGGCTCATCAAGCCAAAGCTCAAAGGAAAAGGCACCGAAGCCTAAGTATAATTTGCCACGCACCGCGGAGATTCGGGCGTGTGAATGGCCTTCTGAAGATTTCTTGAGAGCAGCCGGGATCTATGAAGATTTTCATGAATTGGCTCACAATGCAGGCCTCACCGCTTTCCTCCACGACCAATGCGATCAGTATCTCTTACTCACAAATACCTTTGTGCAAAACTTTTATTTTCCTCCTAGGAACTCACCACCTACGGTGGAATTTCATTTATATGATGAGCCTAAGGAGATGTCACTTTTTGATTTATGTCGGATTTGTTTAGTCCCTTTTGAGGGCAAGACAGAAGAACCACATCATGATGATGTGGCTGGGTTTATTGATAATATCACTGTAGGAGAAACCAGGAAGTTTTTCGATGCACGAATCACTAGCATACATTTTCCTGTTTTGCGTTACATTGCATTATTTGCTAGTCGTTGTTTAATTGGACGCGGAAACTCTGGAGACCTTAGTATCCTTGATTTAATTATTCTGCTCCAAGGTTTATATAGTGATAACACTTTTAGTTTGGGCGGTATTATTGCTAGACGGTTAAATATGAACCGTACTAAGGGCCCCATCTTTGGAGGCATATATGCCACACACCTAGCCGCACATTTTAACATACCTATTAGGCATGCTGAGAAGGAAGAAAAGGTGTTGCCCCGTGTTTATCTAGATCATAAAAGTATGGTGGCACATGATTTTATTGTTAAGAATAGGGCAGGGGAGCTTAGATATCAATTGTTCTTTAATAAACATCATCTTGAGACTATTACCTTGCTTGCTCCTTCTTTGTTTGATTTGATTGTAGGCAAATATCTTGTTCCGTTGACGGCTATTCACGCCTACCGGAACCCTGCACCAACCGAGGAGCCAGAACAGGAACCACAAAATGAGCCTCCACGACAATCTGTTTATTCTTGGGATCCAGAGATGACTGTCAGCCAGTGGCAGTCAGAGTCCTCTTCTTCATCACAGTATGATCCCAACTATTCCTCCTCATCACAGTACGACCCCAACAACTATTATTATGGATATCCACTAGGCCAGCCATGGCCATAGACCAACTTAGGCCAAAAGCCTAAGCTTGGGGGAGTACATATTTCTCACCGACATTACATTTATGTTCACACACACTCATTGCTAGATGTCGGTGCTCATACTTTTTCATTGTAATATCCATGCTAGTTTAGTTTCCTTTTCATGCTTTCTTCTTGTGTGTTCGCTAAACCATAAGAAAACCAAAAAAATTAGTAGTAGTTTATTTTTCTGCTGTAGTAGTAATAATTAAAAAGAAAACCCCAAAAATATTTCCCATTCTTCTTTTGCTTGTTGGGAGCTTTCCCGTGTAAATAGTTTTATTTCTTTTCTTTTATTTGGGGGTCAGTAGGAGAAGACCATAATTAAATTGTTGAAGTGGCTCTTATATGCATTATTGTTGAATTAACCAAAGAGCCCATATTGCCTTGTCTTCTCCTGTTTATTGAATGCTCACAGATTCCAGCTTAGACCAATGCACATGCACTCTTATTATTATTCACACCGTTCGGTCGTGCAAGTGAAAGGCAATTATGATGATATATGATGGACTGACTGAGAGGAGAAAAGCTGGTATGAAGTCGACCTCTTTTGTTTTTGTAAATATGATGAGTCCCGCGTTCTTGATTCAGCTTATTATGAATAAACATGTTCGCAATGACAATTAGAGATCATAGTTGCTTGTGCCATGCTTGATTAGCTATGAGTTATAATGATTTACCTTGTATGCCAATATGCTATTGAGATGATTATGATGTGGTATGATGGGGTGGTATCCTCCTTTGAACGATTTAAGTGACTTGAGTTGGCACATGTTCACGCATGTAGTTGAAACAAATCAACATAGCCTTCACGATATTTATGTTCATGGTGGATTATATCCTACTCATGCCTGCATCCAATGTTTATTAATTTTAATGCATGTACATGGCTGTTGTCGCTCTCTAGTTGGTCGCTTCCCAGTCTTTTGCTAGCCTTCACCTGTACTAAGCGGGAATAATGCTTGTGCATCCAAATCCCTTAAACCCCAAAGTTATTCCAGATGAGTCCACTATACCTTCCTATATGCGGTATCTACCTGCCGTTCCAAGTAAATTTGTATGTGCCAAACTCTAAACCTTCAAATAAACATTCTGTTTTGTATGCTCGAATAGCTCATGTATCAACAAAGGTTGTCCTTATCTTCCGTGTTAGGCGGGTTATTCTCAAGAGGAGTGGACTCCGCTCCTCACTCACGAGAAAATGGCTGGTCACCGGCATGCCCAGTCCCATGCTTTATGCAAACTAAATCAAAATTAATTGCAAACAAAACTCCCCGTGGGACTTGATGTATGTTGGAGGCACTCATTGTTTCGAGCAAGCCATGGATTGATGCTTGTTGGTGGAGGGGGAGTATAAACTTTACCATTCTGTTTGGGAACCGCCTATAATGTGTTTAGCATGGAAGATATCGCCATCTCTTAGTTGTTACGTTGACAATGGAAGTATACCGCTCAAAATACAATTTATCTCTATTTCAAAACCGAGCTCTGGCACCTCTACAAATCCCTGCTTCCCTCTACGAAGGGCCTATCCATTTACTTTTATGTTGAGTCATCACCCTCTTATTAAAAAGCACTAGCTGGAGAGCACAGCCGTCATTTGCATTCATCACTATTAATCTATGTTGGGTATGACTATGATTGGATCTCTTTTACCATGAATAACAATGTCTAGTCAGTCCTTGATCTTTTAAGGTGCTCTGCATTTATGTTTTGCGGTCTCAGAAAGGGCTAGCGAGATACCATTTTGTTATATCATATTATGATTGTTTTGAGAAAGTGTTGCCATCCGAGATTTATTATTATGACTTGCTAGTTCATTATGCTATTGACATGAGTAATTGTGAGACCTAAGAATTATTGCAAATGTGGTTAGTTATGGTTTATGCTGAAAACTTGAATGCTGGCTTGACATAGTTACAACAACAAGAGCAAACAGAGTTTGTAAAAGTTTTTCTTTCTTTCAGTTTGTCAACTGAATTGCTTGAGGACAAGCAAGGGTTTAAGCTTGGGGGAGTTGATAAGTCTCCGTCGTATCTACTTTTCCAAACACTTTTGCCCTTGTTTTGGACTCTATCTTGTATGATTTGAATGGAACTAACCCGGACTGACGCTGTTTTCAGCAGAATTACCATGGTGTTGTTTTATGTGCAGAAAACAAAGATTCTCGGAATGACCTGAAACTCCACGGGAGGTATTAGAAAAAAATAATAAAAAATCCTCGCCAAATATGAAGACCAGGGGGCCCACACCCTTCTCACGAGGGTGGGGGCGCCCCCCTAGGGTGCGCCCCCTACCTCGTGGGCCCCCTGGAAACCCTCCGACGCCAACTCCAACTCTATATATTTGCGTTCGGAGAGAAAAAAATCAGAGAGAAGAAATCATCGCGTTTTACGATATGGAGCCGCCGCCAAGCCCTAAAACCTCTCGGGAGGACTGATTTGGAGTCCGTTCGGGGCTCCGGAGAGGGGGATTCGTCGTCGTCGTCATCATCAACCATCCTCCATCACCAATTTCATGATGCACACCGCCGTGCGTGAGTAATTCCATCGTAGACTTGCTGGACGGTGATGGGTTGGATGGGATTTATCATGTAATCGAGTTAGTTTTGTTAGGGTTTGATCCCTAGTATCCATTATATTCTGAGATTGATGTTGCTATGACTTTGCTATGCTTAATGCTTGTCACTAGGGCCCGAGTGCCATGATTCCAGATCTGAACCTATTATGTTTTCATGAATATATGTGAGTTCTTGATCCTATCTTGCAAGTCTGTAGTCACCTACTATGTGTTATGATCCGGCAACCCCGAAGTGACAATAATCGGGACCACTCCCGGTGATGACCATAGTTCGAGGAGTTCATGTATTCACTATGTGCTAATGCTTTGTTCCGGTTCTCTATTAAAAGGAGGCTTTAATATCCCTTAGTTTCCAATAGGACCCCGCTGCCATGGGAGGGTAGGACAAAAGATGTCATGCAAGTTCTTTTCCATAAGCACGTATGACTATATACGGAATACATGCCTACATTATATTGATGAATTGGAGCTAGTTTTGTGTCACCCTATGTTATGACTGTTACATGATGAACCGCATCCAGCATAATTATCCATCACTGATCCGGTGCCTACGAGTTTTCCATATACTAGTTTACGCTTATTTAATTTTCCGTTGCTACTGTTACAATCACTACAAAATACCAAAGACATTACTTTTGCTGTTTTTACTTTTGTTGCCGCTACCACCACTATCATATTACTTTGCTACTAAACACCTTGCTGCAGATACTAAGTTTCCAGGTGTGGTTGAATTGACAACTCAGCTGCTAATACTTGAGAATATTCTTTGGCTCCCCTTGTGTCGAATCAATAAATTTGGGTTGAATACTCTACCCTCGAAAGCTGTTGCGATTCCCTATACTTGTGGGTTATCACCTCCGCTTGCGACGACGCGACACGCCGCATCGCCGCCTGCTCCAGCTTGTTCCTGTCTCGCCTCGCAGTGGGAGGGGAGGGGTGTCCCGACCCCCCTCCCCCCTGCTCGGCCTCGCGCTACCACATTTGTCAATACGCGCAATGCCGATTTCAATGTCTACAAATATTTAAATCCAAAAATAACAAACAAAATTATAATTAAGAAATTCAAGTAGTGAAGATATAGAATGTAACATCCCAAATTTTCAATTTGGAATGTTATACATAGATCATTCTTGCAAATCATATTTTATTGCGTTTCGTTTTGCGATCCTCGAAAATCCTAAGCAACTCAAGGACCCTCGGAGAGAGTTGGGGATTTCTCGATTTTCATATTTGATTTTTTATCAAATATTGAAACAAGGATGTTTGTTTTAAATTATTTTTCTCTCTGAATAATATTTCATATTAAAATATATGAGAGGAGATAATATGACTTCTCCAAAATAATTGAAATATCGGAGGAAAAATATTAAAATCAAATATTTGATTTTATTCAGATTTTATTGTAATTTTATTTGCATTAGAAAAATTTGCACGTGTTTCAAAGTTGCATTTTAGGGCCAAGAAAATGTTCATCTCGTTCTAAATATTTTATTTAGACGGTGAAAATTTGTTTTGGCATTTTTAGAATTTTATTTTATTTTCTAGGATTTTTTTTCTGTTCGGCGGAATTGTTTTATAAAAACTTCGGGCGCCGACTGGGCCAAAACCCAGCCGGGCCGGCCCATCTCCCTGCGCCGCCGTCTTCCACCAGGACGCGCCGCCGCTGCCGCCGACTCGGACAAGAGTCCGAGCCGGACTCCTCCGCCGCCGCCTTGCCCCCTCCTCCAAGCCACCTCCTTCCCCCTTTATATGCCGCCCCAAGCCCCCCGCCCCCCCCACCACACCCCCGCTGCACCTCCCGCCGCACGCGCCTCCGGTCGCGCTGCGCGCCTCGCATGCAGCACCGCGCCGCCGTCACCCCGCAAGCCCACCGCCCCACCGTCAAAGCCCCAGCCCGCCGGAGCCCCGCGCCTCGCCGGATCTGACGAGGTAGACGTTCGCCGCCGGTTTTCTCTAGAAAACCGATTTGGTTTTTTTTCAACCCTAGTTCGTTTTTTTAGATCAGTTCGCCAGTTTTTCTCAGTTTAGTTATTTAGCGTTCATTCGTCCGTACGTTCATTTAAACTAACGGTTTTTGGTCGTTAGTTACAGACAACGAACGCTCGTTCGTTCGCCTGTTCGTCAGTTTTCTTTTGTCGGATTTTTTCCGTGATTATTCTCGATCGCGATTTCTGATCTGATTTTCATTTCAGTTTATCTTTTCGCTCGTTGATCGGAATTAGGCGATTCAAGCGCCTAGATCTTCGTCTCGAAACCCTCTTTCTGTTTAATCAACTTAAACAAGTTTTTGGCACAGTAAAATTTGAACTTAGTCCAGATTAGTAAACGGACCTTGTTTCTGTCGCGGTTTGAGTTTCGTTGCTCCATTTGATTTGAATCTTTTTGCAAACCGGAGTTCTTAAGTTGAACTTTCTAGTCAATCTCTCTTATTTGAGTTTTCCCGTGCATCTTTGATTGATTGCTTATGTATGCTATTGTTTGTTTGCGATAGAATTCCCGGAGTGCGAAGCGTGCTACTACGAGTCTCTAAGTTTTGCGGATCATCAGGAAGGCAAGTAACACATTGATCATACTCTTTCCATACCCAGTTTTTATGCATTAGTTCAATCCTCAAATATTGCATGATTAGGATGTCATTAGGATGTCATTAACATATAGGTTCTTAAGTTGAACCTATTGCCCTGTTATATTCAAACCTTGGGAGTTACTTCTACGTGTTTCTTATATTGCTATGCTATGCTCATAGACGTGGATTGGGTTTGAGTGAAATCCATGACAGATGTGAGATTGTTAATTAATGGTTCAACTTAAGGTGGCAACTTGAATACACATCTGGGTGGATTGAGGCACCTGGAGAATCCAGTGTTGCCTGTATTTTTGGAGATCCCGGGGTTCCGTGTGATTTTCTTATAGACCGCCACCCAGGCTCAAAGGGACTGAGATTATTCATGCTAGAATCTTTCGTGTGCAGCCACAAGCTATTATGGGCTCTAGCATAGTTAAGTAAGTTATGTGAAGCTCTCGAACAGGTGGATCAGCAGGTAGAGGGATGTAGGTTTAGTATGGTCTGCCCGGAGTAGAGAATTAATATTTCTGAAATACTATGTCTGGGTCATCCGTTTCTCAAACACCATGTAGTGCGAGAAAAACCTTTGGGGGCGATCTAGTCTTGTGGGGAAAAGTGCGCAAACCTCTGCAGAGTGTACAATCTAATCATGGTTAGCCGTGTCCCCGGTTATGGACAATCTTGAGTATCTAGTACTTGGAGTATCTTAAGTATCTCATCACTCTTAATTAATAATGTTGGGTTGATAATTACTTTTAATTGGGATTGAGTTGGAGGAACCTTCTCAATGATGTTTCAAGTACCATGATAGTTAAATTAAAATATATTCCTTTGTTGTAGGGAAAAATTGGCTTTTCGCAAAAACTATAACCATAGAGCTTTCCACCAGCCAAATATGCATGTAGTGATATCATTATTCTATTCTTTCTCTACTGTGTTATATTTCCAGCATATTCCATGTGCTGACCCGTTTTCGGGCTGCAACGTATTATGTTGCAGACTTTTCAGACGAGGAGTAAGGTTCGTTAGGTCGTTGCCGTGCAGCTTAGCTATGTCGTTGGAGTTGATGGACTCACTTTATCTTCCAAGCCTTCCGCTGTTATCGTATTAGATGGTCTTAAGCCATATTTATTGTAATAAGTTCTATTTTGAGACATTCGATGTAATAAGTGTGTGATTGCTACTCTCTTATAAATCCTTCGAGTACTGTGTGTGTCAGCATTACCGATCCAGGGATGACACTGAAGCACAGAGACTTGACCATTTGAGGTCGGGTTGCTACAAGATGGTATCAGAGAACATGCTGAGTGTAGGACGACCACTAAGATAAACCCTAGGTCACTCTTCTCTACTCATTTCTGACTCCTCTCCATTTTCCACTCTTTAGGATGGCGGAGTTGAAGAACAATTTCACACAGCCGGATGAAGACACACCCCTTTGGACGCCACTTGAAGGAAGTCACTAGGTACTTGAACATTGGAATACCAAGCTTCACCGGGACGTACCACGCCACCTTACCAGAAGAGGAGCGCTGGATGATTCAAGTACAAGTTCCAGGAAGGACGTTCTCGCCAACCTCTAAGCCCATAGAGTTTTCTTTTGAAGCACCCACTTGGAGTCTAGGCAAGAGCATGGCAGCCCACATTACCATGGTACGCATTGGAGAATTCTACAACAAGGATCTCAAGGACACCATCTACCAGATATGTGGGCGTCGAGACGAGCAATGGGAGATGATCAGCACCAAGAAGGACAGATCCATTGCAGCTTTCATCCAGGAGTTAAACCAACACATTCGACGCCAGGAGAATCAGATGTGCGCAGACATGATAGAGTTGAAGAAGGCGAAGACTAGGATCATCGAGCTGGAAGAAGAACTCAAGTCTACACGCGATGGATACGAGGAGGAAATTGCGACACTATTGGAGAAGAATGACGACTTGATTAAGAAGACCGGAGTATTCATGGGAGATCCAGCACCGGGAAGAGAAGACGACGATTCCACTTTCCCGGAGAACTACATCATCATCGACGACACCGACTCCGACCCCAGTGAGGATGACTTTGAAGACGAAGCTAGAGCAGACATCATGGAGTCTTCCACCGATCAAAATTTCTAGATGACCACCAAATGATTAGTAGTGTTCCGCCATGTATTTAGTAGTAGTTGAGCACTATTGCGATAGTTCTAGACCGCTTGTATGCCCTTGCTTGATTGATTGAGTGAAATGTTTGCATTTATCTCATGTGCATATGGGTAGTGCTTTCTCATTAGACCCCTTTTCTATTCTGATCTCTTCCCTCTAAACCCGCCAGATGCCTCTGAGACGTGACACCGGATTTGCCTTCCCGGCAAAGCTCACTCAGTTGATCTAGCAGAAGAATGCCTTGATGCAATTGCTAGTTCAGAACCAAGGCAACAACAACAACAACAACAACAACAACAACAACAACAACCCACCTCCAGTTGACAACTTAGCTCGCTTTCTGAGGTTACAGCCGCCAGTGTTTTCCATTAGCACCGAGCCTATAGTTGCTGATGATTGCCTATGCCGTATTGGAAGGGAGTTCACCACCGCAGGTTGCATAGATCCTGAGAAGGTGCGCTTTGCTGCACATCAATTGGATGGACCAGCAGCCTCATGGTGGGAGAATTACACGGCCACTTTCCCCATAGCCAACGTCACTTGGGATCAGTTTCAGCAAGCTTTTCGTACAGCCCATGTCTCAACTGGAGCCATGAATATGAAGAAGCGTGAGTTTCGCAACTTACGCTAGGGGAACCGTACGGTGGCCCAGTACATGGATGAGTTTAGCAAGTTATCTCGCTATGCCCCTGATGATGTGGCCACTGACACCGCAAAGCAGGAGAAGTTTATGGAAGGGCTGGATGATGAGATGAGCATGCAGTTGATGGTGGCAACCTTCAACAACTACAAGGAGTTGGTAGATAAGGCCCTTATGATTGAAGGGAAGCAGCAGCTGATTGAGAGCCGTCAGAGGAAGTATGGACAAGGGAGGTATAACTCAGGAGCTCAGCAGAAGCCTCGCCTAACCCCGAACTTGGGAGGACTTGTTCATAACCATGGAGGTCACAACCACACCGGAGGGAGTTTGCATAACCACAATGGTTCTAAGAATGGAAATGGGAATGGAAAAAAACAACAATTAGAACCGCCCCAATCCAGCCACACCCGCCAAAAGAGATCTAAGTCACATTACTTGCTTTAAGTGCGGGAAGACTGGACACTATGCCATGGAGTGCCCTGAATTGAAGAATGGAAACGGTCATGGGAGCACTAGGAAGAAGCCCAATCCAATCCACAAAGGACAAGTGAACCATGTTAACGTGGAGGAGGTTGAAGAGCAGTCAGACGCGGTTATAGGTAAGTTTTTGGTTAAGTCATTTACCGCTCTTGTTCTTTTTGATACTGGTGCATCGCATTCATACATATCAAGGGGATTCATGGATAAGTTTAAACTACCAACCCAAACCCTTAGGACCCCTCTGTTAGTGAGTTCACCTGGAGCAGAATATATGGCTAGTCGATGGTGTGACCAGATACCCCTAACCATTGGCAACCATGTTTTTTCGTCCGACCTAATAATCTTGGAGTCACAAGGACTGGATGTGATATTAGGCATGGACTGGATGTCATAGTATGGAGGAAGCATTGACTGTGCTAGTAAGTCGATTTGTCTCACCACCCCTGAGGGAAAAAGGATCAAGTATGTATCAAGGCATGCGCCAAGAAGTAGTCAAGTGAATACCCTCACGGGAGTTGTTCAGGAGGAAGTCCCTGTAGTGAAGGATTACCCAGATGTTTTCCCAGAGGAGTTACCAGGCATGCCATCGGATCGAGACATCAAGTTTTTGATAGAGCTATTGCCAGCTATAGGGCCAATATCCAAGAGACCATATCGGATGCCCGCGAATGATCTGGAGGAGATTAAGAAACAAATCAAGGAGTTATTGGAGAAAGGATACATTCGACGGAGTTCATCACCCTTGGGAGCCCCAGTACTTTTGGTTGAGAAGAAGGATAAGTCTCTAAGGATGGTTGTTGATTATCGGGCCTTGAATGAAGTGACGATCAAGAACAAATACCCACTGCTGATGATCAATGATTTGTTTGACCAGATGCAAGGAGCTAAGGTGTTTTCGAAGATCAATCTATGATCGGGATACCATCAGTTAAAGATTCGAGAGAAGGACATACCAAAGACAGCATTCACCATGCGGTACGAGTTGTACGAATATACGGTCATGTCATTTGGACTGACTAACGCCCCTGCCTATTTCATGAGCATGATGAACAAGGTGTTCATGGAGTATTTGGACAAGTTTGTTGTGGTGTTCAGTGATGATATAATGGTATACTAGAAGAATGAAGAGGAGCACAAGGAGCAGTTGCGTTTAGTTCTCGAGAAACTCAGGGAACATCAGTTATATGCCAAGTTCAGCAAATGCGAGTCTTGGTTGAAGGAAGTCGGATTCCTTGGAAGTGTTATATCGGGAGAAGGTATAGCAGTAGACCCAGGAAAGGTTCAGTCAGTCACTGAATGGTTGGCACCCACTTCAGTTAGCGAGATCCACAATTTTCTTGGACTCGCGGGATACTATCGGAGATTCATTGAGAATTTTTCCAAGATTGCAAAGCCAATGACAGATTTATTGAAGAAGGATACCAAGTTTAAATGGACGGAAGATTGCGAGGCAAGTTTCCAGGAGTTAAAGAAACGTTTGACTATAGCCCCAGTGCTGACACTGCCAGATATACGTAAGGATTTCCAAGTGTATTGCGACACCTCTCGCTTAGGACTTGGAAGTGTGCTTATGCAGGATGGAAGAGTTGTTTTGTATGCCTCACGACAACTAAAACTGCACGAATTGAATTATGCCACACATGATTTGGAGCTAGCAGCCGTAGTGCATGCATTGAAGACTTGGAGACATTACCTTATTGGGAACCGTTGTGATGTGTACACGGATCATAAGAGTTTGAAGTACATCTTCACACAAAAGGAGCTGAACCTTAGGCAGAGGAGATGATTGGAGCTTATAAAGGATTATGACATGAAGCTGCACTATCATCCAGGAAAGGCCAATGTCATAGCAGACACTTTGAGCCGGAAGAGTTATGCTAATATCCTAGAGAGTATGGGATTACCAAAGGAGTTAGCAGAGGATCTCAGGGGACTTCGATTGGAGATTG
The DNA here is from genome assembly GCF_003073215.2 of Triticum urartu. Taxonomy (NCBI): domain Eukaryota; kingdom Viridiplantae; phylum Streptophyta; class Magnoliopsida; order Poales; family Poaceae; genus Triticum; species Triticum urartu. Next base: position 330,198,374 of record NC_053023.1, on the reverse strand, counting down.
TACCTAGTGGTTTTGTTGCAACAATGGAGGTTCAGCCTACATTGTTGGGAAAGATTCGAGAAGCTCAGAAGGATGACAAAGAGATTGCTGAGATAAAGGAGAGAATGAGCAAGGGTAAGGACAAAGGTTATCGTGAGGATGAGCACGATACCTTATGGTTTGAGGACCGGGTTTATGTGCCCAATAACCCAGAGATCAGGAAGTTAATACTTCAGGAGGCTCATGACTCACCATACACGATACACCCCGGAAACACCAAGATGTATTTGGATTTAAAGGAATGTTTCTGGTGGACAGGGATGAAGCAAGATATTGCCGAGTATGTAGCCGTATGTGATGTATGTCAGAGAGTGAAGACAGAGCATCAAAAGCCAGCAGGATTGTTACAGCCTATGCCGATACCAGAATGGAAGTGTGATAAACTTGGCATGGATTTTATCACCGGATTACCTAGGACCAAATCAGGTTATGATTCTATATGAGTAGAAGTTGATCGCTTGACCAAAGTGGCTCACTTTATCCAAGTGAAAACCACTTATACAGGTGCGAAGTTGGCCAAGATATATATGTCCAGGATCGTATGTCTGCATGGAGTTCCAAGGACCATCGTATCAGATAGAGGAACACAGTTTACCTTAAAGTTTTGGCATCAGCTGCACCAGAGTTTGGGAACGAGATTGGAGTTCAGTACAGCGTTTCACCCACAAACGGATGGACAGACCGAGAGAGTCAACCAGATTCTGGAGGACATGTTGAGATCCTGTGCGCTAGATTATGGATCTAGTTGGGATGATAATTTGCCTTACGCAGAGTTCTCATACAACAATAGTTATCAAGCCAGTTTGAAGATGGCACCGTTCGAAGCCCTGTATGGACGAAGTTGCAGAACACCGCTGATGTGGGATGAAGTAGGAGACCGACAGTTGTTTGGACCAGACTTGATCAAGGAGTCCGAAGAGAAGGTTAAGCTGATTCGAGATAGACTTAAGATAGCTCAGTCCAGGTAGAAGAGTTATTCAGATTCAAAGCGCAAGGAGGTAACCTATGAAATTGGAGATAGAGCATATCTGCGAGTATCACCCTTGCGAGGAGTGAAACGTTTTGGAGTTAAGGGAAAGCTAGCCCCGAGATTTGTAGGACCGTATCGTGTTTTGGAACGGATGGGAGAAGTTGCCTACAAATTGGAGTTACCTGAAGGACTGTCAGGAGTTCATGATGTGTTTCAAGTTTCACAGTTGAAGAAGTGCCACGCTGAGATGGCCGATATACCGCTAAGAGATACAGTACCCTTGGAGGGGATTCAGCTGGACAGTGATTTGACTTATGAGGAGAAGCCAGTCAAGATTCTTGAGTTTGCCAGTCGAGTCACCCGCAGCAAGGTTATCAAGTTTTGCAAAGTTCAGTGGAGCCACCATTCCGAGGATGAAGCCACCTAGGAACGAGAGGATGATCTTCGCAAAGACCACCCACACCTATTTTCTAGCCAACCCGAATCTCGAGGGCGAGATTCATCTTAAGGGGGTAGGTTTTTAACATCCCAAATTTTCAATTTGGAATGATATACATAGATCATTCTTGCATATCATATTTTATTGCATTTCGTTTCGCGATCCTCGAAAATCCTAAGCAACTCAACGACCCTCACAGAGAGTTGGGGATTTCCCGGTTTTCATATTTGATTTTTATCAAATATTGAAACGAGGATGTTGGTTTTAAATTATTTTTCTCTCCGAATAATATTTCATATTAAAATATATGAGAGGAGATAATATGACTTCTCCAAAATAATTGAAATATCGGATGAAAAATCTTAAAATCAAATAGTTGATTTTATTCGGATTTTATTGTAATTTTATTTGCATTAGAAAAATTTGCACGTGTTTCAAAGTTGCATTTTAGGGCCAAGAAAATGTTCATCTCGTTCTAAATATTTTATTTAGACGGTGAAAATTTGTTTTGGCATTTTTAGAATTTTATTTTATTTTCTAGGATTTTTTTTCTGTTCGGCGGAATTGTTTAAAAAACTTCGGGCGCCGACTGGGCCGAAACCCAGCCGGGCCGGCCCATCTCCCCGCGCCGCCGTCTTCCACCAGGACACGCCGCCGCCGCTGTCGACTCGGACAAGACTCCTCTGCCGCCGCCTTGCCCCAGCCTCCAAGCCATCTCCTCCCCCCTTTATATGACGCCCCAAGCCCCCCCCCCCCCCCCCCCCCCCCCCCGCCACCACCACCAACCTCGCCGCCGCCGCAGCCCGCCTCCCGAGCCGCACCGCCGCCTCCCGCGCCTCGCCGCCGCCCCTCGCCGCCAGTTTTCTCTAGAAAACCGATTCGGTTTTTTAAAACCCTAGTTCGTTTTTTTAGATTGGTTCGCCGATGTTTCTCGGTTTAGTTATTTAGCGGACGTTCATCCGTATGTTCGTTTAGACGAACGGTTTTCACTCGTTAGTTACAGATAACGAACGCTCGTTCGTTAGCCTGTTCGTCAGTTTTCTTTTATTGGATTTTTCCGCGATTATTCTCGATCGCGATTTCTGATCTGATTTTCATTTCAGTTTATCTTTTCGCTCATTTATCGGAATCAGGCGATTCAAGCGCCTAGATCTTTGTCTCGAAACCCTCTTTCTGTTTAATCAACTTAAACAAGATTTTGGCACCGTAAAATTTGACCTTAGTCCAGATTAGTAAATGGACCTTGTTTCTGTCGCCGTTTGAGTTTCGTTGCTCCGTTTGATATGATTCTTTTTGCAAACCAGAGTTCTTAAGTTGAACTTTCTGGTCAATCTCTCTTATTTGAGTTTGTCCTGTGCATCTTTGCTTGATTGCTTATGTATGCCATTGTTTGTTTGCGATAGAATTCCTGGAGTGCGAAGCATGCTACTATGAGTCTCTAGGTTTTGCGGATCATCAGCAAGGCAAGTAACACATTGATCATACTCTTTCCATACCCAGTTTTTATGCATTAGTTCAATCCTCAAATATTGCATGATTAGGATGTCATTAACATGTGGGTTGGGAAGTAGTTGATGAGGTAGAACCTATTGCCCTGTTATATTCAAACCTTGGGAGTTACTTCTACGTGTTGCTTATATTGCTATGCTATGCTCGTAGACGTGGATTGGGTTTGAGTGAAATCCATGACAGATGTGAGATTGTTAATTAATGGTTCAACTTAAGGTGGCAACTTGAATACACATCTGGGTGGATTGAGGCACCTGGAGAATCCAGTGTTGCCTGTATTTTTGGAGATCCCAGGGTTCCGTGTGATTTTCCCATGGACCGCCACCCAGGCTCAAAGGGAACTGTGATTATTCATGCTAGAAACTTTCATGTGCAGCCACAAGCTATTATGGGCTCTAGCATAGTTAAGTAAGTTACATGAAGCTCTCGAAGAGGTGGATCTGCAGGTAGAGGGATGTAGGTTTGGTATGGTCTGCACGGAGTAGAGAGTTAATGTTTCTGAAATACTGTGTCTCGGTCATCCGTTTCTCAAACACTATGTAGTGCGAGAAAACCTACGGAGGCAATCGAGTCTTGTGGGGAAAGTGCACAAACCTCTGCAGAGTGTACAATCTAACCATGGTTAGCTGTGTCCCTGGTTATGGACAATCTTGAGTATCTAGTACTTTGAGTATCTTAAGTATCTCATCACTCTTAATTAATAATGTTGGGTTGATAATTACTTTTAATTGGGATTGATTTGGAGGAACCTTCTCAATGATGTTTCAACTACCATGATAGTTAAATTAAAATCTATTCCTTTGTTGTAGGGAAAAATTGGCTTTTCGCAAAAAAACTACAACCATAGAGCTTTCCACCAGCCAAATATGCATGTAGTGATAGCATTATTCTGTTCTTGCTCTACTGTGTTATATTGCCAACATATTCCATGTGTTGACCCATTTTCGGGCTGCAACGTATTATGTTGCGGAATTTTCAAACGAGGAGTAAGGTTCGTTAGGTCGTTGCCGTGCAGCTCAGCTATGCCGTTAGAGTTGATGGACTCACTTTATCTTCCAAGTCTTCCGCTGTTATCGTATTAGATGGCTTAAGCAATATTTATTGTAATAAGTTCTGTTTTGAGACATTCGTTGTAGTAAGTGTGTGATTTCTACTCTGTTATAAATCCTTCGAGTATTGTGTGTGTCAGCATTACCGATCCAGGGATGACACTGAAGCACATTGACTTGACCGTTTGAGGTCGGGTCGCTACATAGAAGTTTGGAGTTTTGTAAAACCTCAAATTAACATGTTAAAAATGATTATCACACAGAAGTTCAGGATAGTTATTCAGTGAAGAACAACAACTATTATAAGTACAAAAACATACTAGAAAAAATAAAAAAATACGCATATCCATCGCCCAATTCCATGGCTGTTCATGGGACTAAGTCAAAAAAATCCAAACCAATGCAAAGAATGAAAAGTAACATAAAAAAAGAAAGAAATACAGAGGACTTGCTTTATTACTTTGCAAAAGAAGGAAAAGCAGAAGTTCACGTATGAACAACATAGAAGTCTAGCTTCTACAACGACCCTTAGATGATCTGGAAAAAGTGCATGCATACTTGGGCTAATCCCATGATTGCTCACGAGACAAAAGTATAAAAAGAACATCTGAAGAATTAAAATTACAAAGAAAATCAAACCAAGAAAATATAGAGCACCATGCACCTTCGCCTTGCAAATGTGGAATGCAATCTGGAAAACCAGAAGTTCAACCATTAATAAAAAGAGAAGTCCATATCCTACTAAAGATAGTGGATGATCAAAAAACTATACCAAAACATAGACTAAGGCAAAAGAGGATGCATGTGCATGTGGTCCAGATCCACACTTACACACTAGCTACAACAAATTGCAGAAGAAATCTAGTAATGGTTTTTGATACAAAGGACTTGCTGCATTATCTTGCAACGAAAGAAAAGAAGAAGTTCAGGTATGACAATGCAGAAGTCCAGCATAGAAACCCGGACAGACCCACAGGATCCACCTGATCCTTCCCCGATCCCGATCCCGAGCCGCCCCAGCACTGAAAGGATCCAATGAAGGAAAAGAAGTTCAGGTATGACAACGCAGAAGTCCAGATTGTACAACGACCATTAGATGATCTAGAAATAATGAACAAACAAATTCATCTCAAGCATAAAATCATCTGCACAAGATTGCGACACGTCCGCACCCCCTTGGAAATGATCTGGCAACTACCTTTCAACAACTAAAATGACCAGAGGGCAAATTTCAAAACCGCAAAAATAACCTGTGCAAAAACGCACGGGAGTGCCTACATCAAATTGCTAGAAATCAAACCGTAAGGACCCTCCGATTAAAATTGGCGGCTTAGTAAGCCTTGAATTTCACTAAAGTACGCAAATCCGCCAGCAAACTTTAAGGAAAAATGAGAAATCAATAGAAGCGCAGGTTGCATCTCGGGCGGATGAAGAACTCGGGCGATTTCAAATCTGTTTGAAATAACAAGAATTTGTGCTCCAAACTCTTACCAAAACCTAATCCCCATCATTTTAGAGCTTCGACAACATCCACAACATGCATTAAACTTGTAACAGACACAAGTTCATCACGACCCCGAGAGCAAATCCGCCAACGTGCTAGAATCCGAATCAAAACAAGCATTTAGATTCTAAAAAACGTGTCCACATTACACTTACATCACAAACAACACGAATGATCAGAAAAACTCGCAGGGGAAGCCACGATTGCGAAGATAGCCTGAAGGTCGGGTTCGTACAGAGGGAAGTTCAGGCACGTTACTCAGGCAGTCCAGGTTGTGATTAGAATAGTGTTTATGTATACATACATACATATACATATATATATATACATAAACACTATTCTAATCACAACCTGACCTGCCCCGCTAGTAGTACGTTGAACTTCCCTGTGAACTAGGTTGAACTTCCGTCAACATTGCCCAAATGGGGCTTGCGATATACCGTTGGAAAGCTATGGACACCAATATCATGACCCAACTTAAATTTTTTTTGCAAAACATAAGAGGTTTAAGAGCAGTTTTGAAAACCGTTTTTTCTTTCGCACAAAAAACATGAATCGTATTTTCGATCGCATTTCTAAACCATTTATCGGAATGAGGCATATAATATGGCGTTGCAAAGCTGCTGCAAAACCGCTCCTTCCACAGGTTGAAAGTTTTCTCTAATTCTCTATGGTTAAAGAGTAATTTGAAAAACGTAAAATTTCGTAAACCGAATAGCTGAGTTCATTTTTTCGATGTCATTTCTAAACGGCTAATCCAATGGAGGCATATGATACGGCGTTGAAAAGCTTATGAAAATGTGCTACTTTTTCATCTTGTAAGTGTTTTTCTAATTTTGAATGGTTTAAGAGTAATTTAGAAAATGGTCCAAGTCCTACCGAGTTCGTATTTTCAAGCTAATTTTTTAATCGTGCGTCCGAATGCAGCAAATGATATGGCGTTGGAAAGCTTGAACAAATGCTAAACTTTTTTGTATATATTGTTTCTCCTAATTCATTACGGTTTTATGTCAGTTTTGAAAATGGCTAAAATGTATTTTTGCCATAATTTCTACAAACTTTATCGGAATGGGGCAAATAATATACCGCTGAAAAGCTACGAAAAATTTGAAACTTTTTCATGTTGATGGTTTTCTCTAATTCCTAGCCGTTTTCAAGTAATTTCGAAAACTGCGGGATCATGCGTTCTGCCTTTATCGCGAAACAGATTCTTCGAAAATGCACCGCGTGAAGAACCTGAACTTCTCGGCGCGTGTACCTGAACTTCACTCTGTTTTTCACATTCTTTTCTTGCTCGTAGATCTTTATCCACTGCTCGTAGCTCTCCATCCAGTCACTGGAATTGAGCAAGTGATATACTGATGGAAAGCTATTGTAAACACGCAACTTTCCCGTGTTGATCATTTTTTCATACTCGCGACGATTTTAAAAGTTTTTCATCTCAAATTCATTCACCATAGTAGTTGAACTTCGTTCTGTTTTCACGTTCAACTTCTGTGACGTATTTTCCTTTGTAATTTTCTCATCCATTTCGTCAGTGTTACACAAATGATACTCTTTTTGTACAAACGTCTCTCACAATATATTTTTAACTTTCTTCGATCGAGGACTTGAACTTACACAGATGATATTCATGTTGTTTTGAAGTAAATTGGAGAAATGATGAGATCATGATTTTTTCCTTCATTGCGAATGGAAACGCACTGCGTGAAGTAGTTGAACTTCACGGGCATGTCTGTTTGAACCTCACTCTATTTTTGACGTGTTGTTTTTTGCACTGTGTGAAGTAGTTGAACTTCTGGGGCATGTCTGTTTGAACTTCACTCTGTTTTACTTTATTGGATTTTTCTTATATGAAACACACACCATGCAGTACGTGAACTTCTAGTTATTGTCACTTTGAACTTCTCTCTGGTTTGAGAGAATTATTTTAAAACCCAGAAAGCAACATTTTTTATGTATTTTGGACATCTAAATACACGGTGAACCTCTCTCACAAGAATTTTTTCAACTTTTCCTCACCGATCACTTGAACTTCTAGAAACCATTTTTTTCGTTTATGAGTTGTTTTTAAAAGTACAAAAAATGGCGTTATGTTTTTTATTTTTTGAACAGGTAAATCCTAGGTTTTAATAAACTCCGAACTTCTCTATTATTTCAATATGAACTTCACCTTTTTATATTTTTGAGTAAAGAATTGTATTCGATTTTTGTACGGAAAAAATCGAACATGGAAATACAAGGTGAACCTCTCTCGCAAGAATTTTTGAACTTTCCCGGGCAGAGCACTTGAACTTCTTTCAAGAAACCTTTTAAGGTTTTTGGTTTCTATTCTTATATTCTTATCTGAAACGCATTCCGTGTACTAGTTGAACTTCCCGCTGTTTTCACCTTGAACTTCTGTCACGTATTTCCGTTTAACCTCTCTCACATGAATTTTTAAATTTTCTTGGGCTGAGCACTTGAATTTCTAGCAACAAAACTTTCAGCCTTTGCTTTTCCATTCTTTTTTAATAAAAATTGCACACTGTGTAGTACGTGACCTTCTCGTAGTTATCAATCTGAACTTGGTTACGTGAAAATATCTGAGTTTTTTATAGACATTGAACCGCTCTACTTTTTTATCGGTTTTAATCTTTAGCATTGGGGAAAATCTGGGTTTTTATAAACATTAAACAACTTCCTATTTTTTAATTTTGGACTTCTTGGTGTTATTCATTAGTAACGGAAAAAGTCCTAATTATACTTAGTGTGCTACATGCATTTAGACAAATTTGAATGCACAGATCAGAAGAGCATAAAGTTCTCACGGAGTGTTGAACAAATAGAGTGAAATTTTTTCCACAAGAAACGTTGGACATTTTAGTAGGCGAACATGTATAGTTTTGAAATTGGTTTGCAAATTGAACCGCGTCATCGTTAGAAACCGAACATCTCTTTTCTTTTCTTCTAATAAAAACACAACACTATAAAGGAAATATAAATTTCTTTTGCAATCCTTTTGCATGGGGAACCATCCTCGCATCAACTAATGGAATTACTGTTTTTTACACAAAAAGCACACTACAACAACAGCCACAGCTATAGGAGGGGTTTAAACAGCTTTATTATTTAGTGATAGGGAAAATACTAGTTTTGTAATAAATATCAAACCACTCTGTTATTTAAATATGGATGCCTAGGTTTTTTAGAAACAGTTAACTTTTAATTTTTTGTTTGAGGAGTTAACATTTTTCTAATTCTACGAATTTACCTTGTTGTATCTTATGAACTTTTGATTTTTTGTGTCATGGTATTTTATGTATTTTTGTTCTCGGCAAATGGCCTAGGCGATCCATTTTTTATTTGATGAGTTTCTTCTGTATTAGGTACACGTGAACTTTAAATTTTCTGAAACATGAACTTCGCTTGCTATTGAAAATCAACGGTTCATTCGAATTGCGCAAATGATACACTTGCGAAAAGTTGTTGAAGTTGTGTTACTTTTAGCTGTTGATCATTTTTTCAATTTTTAAACAATATAAAAGATTTTTCGATACGGTTAAATTTGTGAAAGTACGGGTAACTCCACTGTTATTTTAAATTTGAATTTCTTTGTTTTAATTTCAGAATAAAGTTGATTTTTCTGTAAATTTCGGACGGTTTTCTTATATTATTTTGAACTTCTTGGTTTTGTTTTTTGCACGGGATGAAATCCCTTAGTTAATATTGTGAACATTTTCTTTTCTTAACTCCTAATGGTTTTGGTTCCATGCCATCGACCCCTCAAAGCGATTGCATCACCAAATATGAGATGCGCGTCGAACTAAAAAAAGAATATGAAATGCATAAATAGCATTCCCACCTTATGTTTAAATTTTTTGGACTAGTCAAGAACATTGTTTTTTTCTCCGCATTTGACGTGAGTCAATCAAAGTATGAATTTTTTCTAAACACACACATATACAAAACATACTTGACCTTCACAACACAACATCTTGACCTTCGCAAAAACAGATTTTTAAAGCCAAAATAAATCGCGCATTAGTACAAGCACAACTTTGAGATCATATGTTCTTTCAGAAACAGTTTTGCGGATGCTCTTGAAGAACACAACAAAATGAGAGTGGGGTCCCATGGATAGAGCTCGGTTGTAGCAGCGCAGGGGCTCGTTGGCGCGAGAATTCTTGGTGGATTGGGTCGCGCGTTGTGCAGCGGGGCATCGGTCGGCGGTGTGGTCGTGCAGGTTCTGGACGATAGAAATTCCAGTCATCTCACACACCACATGTTCCTTATCCACATCACCTAGACACACTCTGCTTTATCTCTTTCACCGCATGCCTTTGTCTTCTTCTCTGTACGTCCAAATTAACAGCAGTCAATGCAACCGTGCAAGCACGAGGGAAGGTGCAGAGGAAAATAGCCATAGCCTGAAGATGAAAGTGCAGAGGAAAATGCCATTGCATTTCTCCTTCTCGCGAAGGAACTACGCAAGCGAGCGAGCGGACAAGGAGGCGGTACGCGCGCAGATGAGGTTGGACTACAGGACAGTCGCAGTTGGACGACGCAGTGGCCGCATCAGCATTGGAAGCTGCACCAGCCAAAGCTTGATAGGACGGGCGTCGTGCGGGATTGCTGCACTAACGGGGATTGGTGCCGGCCGGACACCGTTGGCGCAACACTAATCTCACTCGACGCACGCACGGGAGGAAGACGCTCGCCACTGTCGACAGGAGCCTCGAGGAAGGAAGATGCCATGCAGTTGGAAGTCCAAGAAAGCGGCGCGATGCCGGGCGTGTGGAAGACGAAGGAAACCAGAGCAAGGTGCTTCCCCCGGCAGGAGGCTGAAGGCGCGAGCAAGCAGGGGAGGAAGAATGCGACGCGCAGCGCCAGAAGTCGCCGGGAGAAAGTACGTGGTAACAGGGTGCCCGCCGCGAGCTCCGGCGGCCGGTGGCGTCATCGGATCCAAGTGCTCCATCGATGGAGGGAGCACCACCAGGATGAGGCGGAGATGGCAGGGCCCGGCGGAGGTGGTGGTGGGAGTGCGGGGTTATGTGGCAGCGCTTGGTGGTTGCGGGTGTAGGGTGGCGGCCCGGCGTTGGTGGCGGTGCGGGATTCCCCGACGGCACGCAAGGATTGGGGGGTCTCGGTGGCGGCGCGCTGGGGTTGCGGGGTTGGCCGGTGGAGGCGGGGCGCTGGGATGGGCGGCGGCGGCGCGCGGGGTTGCCTGGTGGAGGCGGGGTGCGGGGTTGGGCGGCGACGATCGACGAGGGGAAGTGGTGGGCCTCGGGCGTGGCTTTTCTTTCATCTGCGAGTTCGGAAGTTCAGGAGGGAGCAGTCGGGCCGATTCTCTCTCTCTCTCTCTCTCTCTCTCTCTCTCTATATATATATATATATATATATATATATATATATATATATATATATATATATATATATATATATATATATGACAGCATTATTCTAATCACAGAATTAGAATAACTATTTGGATCATAGTCGCTGTATATATAGGACACAAGCAAGATTTTCCCGATATCCAAAAGCTATTAGACCGCGATCTTCCCTGATCCCCCTCCACCTTCTCCGACTCGCTACCCCACCCTTCTCCCGCAACCCCCGCGCCCCCAGCCGGAATCCCGCCGGTGCCCGGCTAGTCTCCCCGGCGCGCCGGCGCGGCCCCGGACCTCGTCGGCACCCCGCGCGCCTCCTTCGCTGCCACCATCCAGTGAGTAGCCGCCACAACTACCGCCTCCGAGAGCGCCGGCACGCACGGATCCAGCCGGACCCGACCGGAGTGGGCCAGGGGTGCCCTTCGCGGGCGCTGTGCCGCCGCCGTTGACTGCCATGCCACTGCCGCCCCCAATTCCCCACCACACATTGCCACGCGCGGCGCCCCTCTGCCTCTTGTGCGTCACCGCGAGCCAGCCCCGCGCCGACGACTAGGCATGACTCGGACCACGGTGTTCTGCTGCTAGCTCTAGAAGCGCCCTCAGGCACTGATCCCGTTCTTCCACACGACCGCTGCTGGTCACCCGCCCCAAACGCCGTCGAGCCAGCATCTTCTCCAAAAAATCTGATGGCGGAGGGCCCCTGCTCCTCAATGCCATGGCCGCCCTATCCGCTCGGCCCCCCAGCAATCCTTGCCGCCGCCCCACCATAGACGTCCACCCTATGGAGCTCCCTCCTCCACTGGTGTCCGGTTGTCTCCCTGTCCCTTGCCACATCTACGCATGGACCTCTACGAGGGGAGAGTTCATCATCTCAGGGCACCACATCAACACTCCAAGTTCGCATTCTTTCTCGATCTCTGTTTTCTGTTGTTCCCTACTGTTGTATTGTAACCAGATCAAGCATCGATTCCTTCCCCCGTTTAGTTCTGTGTTTCTAATTATTTTTCATGTCTGAAGTTCAACTATATCTACAGGCGCAGCTGACCCTGACGTGCTCCTGCATATTGATACTGTTGCTGCTGTCAAAATTTCTCTTAACTGAACTTAACTCTTTTTACTGATTGAACTGTGCAGGAGATGTGTGGAGCGAGCACTGTGACAACACAGTAAAGGAAAATAATGCATGCTTGTATGTCTGCGTCTTCAACGAGATTTGTTGTAAAAGTTTATTTTTTTCCTTGTGCGTCAATTGAGCTAACTTTTAAGATGTTTAGAGGCTTCGTGAAATTCTACAAAAAGCTATATGCTGGCAGGTGTGAAGTTCTACCACGGCTATATGCTGGAAGCTGTGAAGTCCTAGCACGGCTCTCCACCAAGTTCTAGTCGATTCAACGTCTACTCTTTCCGTTTTTCACTCTAGTGAGCATGAGATGCTGCTGATGCATGTGCTCTTCTACCTCGGAAAGAAGCTACTGTTGCTTCGGATTTGGGTGAACATCCGGTATGGAGATGTGTGTATGCTACGATGAGAAGATAAGGTATATGATTTTTTTTATAGACAAAGGTGTGTGTATGCTACGATGAGAAGATAAGGTATTTTTTATAGAATCAACGTGTGGTGGAGAGACATGCACCGCTTTGTCACAAAACCATCAACCGGCTTATATATTGCTTAAATTATTATCACATATGTAATTAGAAGAGCAAGTACTTAGTTTTTCATGCTTTGATGCGTATATTTTGTAATTATTTTTCATTTACAAACCACTAACCATGTGTTCATTTTTTATTTACTCTTTTGTGGAATGGTTTGATTTGTTTACATAAAAATATTGTTCGCATACTGAGAAAATTTAAATGCAAAAAGAAATGGAAAGTCGACACTCAAAACAATATTCGTGTAAATTCAAAATGAGCTCATGTATAAAAAATTGCATTTGGGAAATATCATCTGTTGCTCTCGGATTTGTTTTTTTTAAGAAGCAATGTCAAACTCATCATAAACTTGAAAGATAAACGATACCCTACATGGTTTACATGAAACAATCTTAGAACATTCACTAGGAACTAAACTTTGAAGTTCGGCCATGAGAACACACATAGTACAGAGATGAAAAAAAAGACAATTTAGAAAAAGAAAGACGGACTTTCACGTTTCTAAAAAAATCGTGTTCAAATTAAAGTAACATAGTAGTTCTATGTTTTAAAAAGGAATAAGATTTTCCACATCTCAACATTAAAACCAACATTTAAAAAAAATTCTTTAAAAAACGTATTTCCTTGTTTTCAAAAAATACAAGAAGTTCAACTTAAAAAAAGGAGCAGTTCAATGTTTATTGATTATGATTTTTAACGTTATAAAAGAATCAAACCAAGAAGTCCAATTTTTAAAAAATCTCGCGGTCTCCGGCGCATCTTCTGGCGTCCACCCATCCCGTCGTCGTGCTCCCCGGCGGGACCCCCCTCCATCCTCCCGCCAAGGCCATATCGCCACCATTTCACGCTCGTCGGCGCGGCATGACCCTCCATCCGTTGCCACGACACGCAGCTCCTGCTACTTCGCATCATACGGGAGTAGGGGAGTCAGAGCCGCCACCGGATGTCGAATTTCTTCCTCCTCCTCACACATCTCTAGACAACCTCTTCCCCACCTTCGTCTTCAACCAAAGATGACCTTCACTCTGCCCATGTGCTGAACTTCTTCCTTCTGCTGTTCCATCCTCCCCTCTCGGATGAAAAAACTACATTGCACAGTGGAGTAGAACCGTCGGCCGTGCCGTCTTGCTCCTGCCGTGTCGTTTGTTTGCTGTTGGTGCGCTTGAGTGCGAGAGATAGATTTCTGCGAGAGATTAGGCAGTGCTGCTGTCTTTGTTTTTTTGTTTGAACTTGATGTTGTTCGTCGTAAAAGAAATGATAAGATGTTCTTTTCTGGTCCAATGGAACATATCCCGTTACTTGAAGATGTTTTTTGAGAGTAATTCTTTGTTTGTTCATTAAGAAAGCCACATATGTTCGATAAATCGATAGGAGGTTCTTTGTACAGATGGTGTTCCTGTAGAAAAATCAAACCGACATTTGAAAATGTGCAGCAAAAGTTCATGTCAAACTAACGGGGCGATTTAAACGTTTATTCTTGAAAAAGTGGAGAAAATTGTACATGCTCGGTAGGTCAAAAGTTTGGCTTTAATTTATGTTTTGCGAAGGTCAAAATGTTGTGTTCGAGAAGGTCAAGTGTGTTATATCAATAAGTTCAAAATAAATTTAAAAATGCAAGAAAACAAAAAGAAAGGGAGAAGTTCAATTTCTAAAGATGATGCGGTACACAACGTGTAAACCAATGTTGAAAGAAAACAAAAAGAAAAAGGAGAAGTTCAATTTGTAAAGATGACGCGGTACACAACGTGTAAACCAATGTTGAAAGAAAACAAAAAGAAAGGAGAAGTTCAATTTTTAAAGATGACGTGGTTCGACGTGCTAAAAAATGTTGAAAGGAAACAAAAAGAAAAAGCAGAAGTTCAATTTCTAAAGATGACGCAGTTTGATGTGCAAACCAATGCAAACACACACACACAAAATGTTGTTTTGGTGTCTTAAAATATTTTTATTCATAAAATAGGAATAAAGAAATAAAACTAGGAAGTCCATATTAAAAAGATGGAGAAGTTTGATGATTATAAAAAACTCAAATTTTCCTCGTTATTAAAGAAATGGAAACAAGAAGTTCAAAAATAAAATAACAAGAAGTTCAACTTTTAAAAATACAGCGCTTCAAATTTCATAAAAAAGATTAATAAAAAAACCAGGAAGTCCATATTAAAAAGATGAAGAAGTTCGATGATTATAGAAAATTCAAATTTTCCTCGTTATCAAAGAACTGAAACAAGAAGTTCAAAAAAAATAACAAGAAGTTCAACTTTTAAAAATAGAGCGCTTCAAAATTCATAAAAAAATATTAAGAAAATCAGATTAAAAATTCATAAAAAAGCTCATATATTTTCACGTAACCGAGAAAAGTTCATATTGATAACTGCGAGAAGTTCACGTACTACACGGTGTGCATTTTGTATTAAAAAGAATAAAAAGGCAAAGTCCAAAAAAATTGTTGCTAGAAGTTCAAGTGCTTGGCCTGAGAAAGTTAAAAATTTCTTGTGAGAGAGGTTGAACAAAAATATGTGACGGAAGTTCAAGATGAAAACAGCGGGAAGTTTAACTACTACGTGAAATGCATTTCAGATAGGAATATAAGAAAAAAAAAACTAAAAGCTTAAAAGGTTTTTTGCAAGAAGTTCACGTGCTCCTCACGGTGAAGTTCAAGATCTCTAGTGTGAGACGTCCGACCTTCAATTACATGTAAAAAACAGGCAAAAAACGATGTTCTTTTTGCCATTTTTAAAACTGCTCTCAAACAACAAAAATCGGTAACGTCTGTCTACATGAAAAAGATGCTCCTATTCATAAGCTTCTAACGGTATATTGTATGCTATATTCCGATGAATGGTTTAAAAAATTGTGTATACCATTAAAAACACATTTTTATGCATTAAAAAATATTTTGAAACATCGCGAGTATGAAAAGCTGATCAACATGGAAAAGTTGAGTGTTTTCGACAGCTTTCCATTGGTATATCATTTGCTCAATTCCGGTAAGTGGTTTGGGAGTTATTGATAAAAAACAGCACGTCAAAAACAGAGTGAAGTTCAGACAAAACATTCCCAAGAAGTTCAACCACTTCACGCAGTGCATTTCCATTCGTGATGAAGGCAGAAAACCATGATCTCGTCATTTTCTAATTTATTTCAAAACGGGAGGAATAGCATTTGTGTAAGTTCAAGTCATCGGTCGGACAAAATTAAAAAATTTATTGTGAGAGAGGTTTGTACAAAACAAATATCATTTGTGTAACACTGACAAATGAATGAGAAAATTACAAACGAAAATATGTCACAGAAGTAAAACCTAAAAACAGCAGGAAGTTCGACTACTATAGTGAATGAATTTGAGATGAAAAACTTTTAAAATCATCGCGAGTCTGAAAAAATTATTAACACGGGAAAGTTCCATGTTTACATCAGCTTTCCACCGGTACATTACTTGCTTAATTCCGTTGAGTGTTCCGGTGAGTGGATGGAGAGCTACGAGCAAAAAAACACGTGAAAAACAGAGTGAAGTTCAGGTACACGCGCCGAGAAATTCAGGTTCTTCACGCGGTGCATTTTCGAAGAATCAGTTTCGCGATAAAGGCAGAACGAATGATCTTGCCATTTTCGAAATTACTTGAAAACGGTCAGGATTCAGAGAAAACCATCAACATGAAAAAGTTTCGCATTTTCCGTAGCTTTTCAGCGGTATATTATTTGCCCCATCCGATAAATTTGTAGAAATTACGACAAAAATACGTTTTAACCATTTTCAAAACTGACATAAAACCGTAATGAATTAGGAGAAATAATATATACAAAAAAGTTTCGCATTTCTTCAAGCTTTCCAACGCCATATCATTTGCTGCATTTGGACATACGGTTAAAAAATGAGCTCGAAAATACGAACTCGGTGGAACTTGTACCGTTTTCTAAATTACTTTTACACCATTCAAAATTAGAAAAAAACTTTTAACATAAAAAAGTAGCGCATTTTCATAAGCTTTCCAACACCATATTATTTGCCTCAATTGGATTAGCCGTTTAGAAATGGCGTTGAAAATACGAACTCGGGTATTCGGTTTGCGAAATTTTACGATTTTCCGAATTACTCTTTAACCGTAGGGAATTAGAGAAAACTTTCAACATGTGGAAGGAGCGGTTTTGCAGCAGCTTTCCAACGCCATATTATTTGCCTCATTCCGATAAATGGTTTAAAAATGCGATCGAAAATACGATTCACGTTTTTTATATGAAGAAAACACGGTTTTCAAAACTGCTCTTAAACCGCTTACATTTTGCCAAAAATTTAACTTGGGTCATGATACTGATGTCCATAGCTATCCAAGGGTATATCGCAAGCCCCATTTGGACACCTTTTAGCTGAAGTTCAACCTAGTACTCGGGGAAGGTCAAGCGCGTTACTCGGGAAGTTCATGTTGTGATCAGAATATTATTCTGATCCCGTGATCAGAATAGTGTTTATGTATATATATATATATAGGGCTCGACTATTCTGTTCCCAGTAACAGAATATTATTTTGTTACCCTCGGTGCTATAAGGGCCCGATGGTGATTCCCTTAACTCAGAAAACAGAAGAAACCCACGACCCCCCCGCCTCTTCTTGCCCCCAAACCAGATCCCCTCCAAAGTGCCATGCCCCTCTATCACGCCCTCGATGCGGCTATATCTCCCACGTGTCGAAGCACGACTTAGAGACATAACCGCATTGAAAGCAATGTTGCTAGTGAGGTAATCTTCACACAACCCATGTAATACATAAGGGAAAGAGATACATAGATGGCTTACAATCGGCACTTCACACAATTACATGAATAAAGCATTACATCATCCAAATACAATCAAGGTCCGACTACGGAACCAAAATAAAAGAAGACTACCCCAAATGCTACACAGATCCCCAATCGACCCCAACTGGGCTCCATTGCTGATCAACTAGAACGAAACAACACAAAGGACAAGATCTTCAAAGAGCTCCTCCTTGAGCTTGGTTGCGTCTTCTGCATGGTTCAACGACACCTGCAAGCTGGTTTTGGAAGTATCTGTGAGTCATGGGGACTCAGCAATCTCACACCCTCGTGATCAAGACTATTTAAACTTATGGGAAGGGTAAAAGGTATGAGGTGGAGCTGCAGCAAGCGACTAGCATATATGGTGGCTAACATACGCAAATGAGAGCGAGAAGAAAAGGCAAAGCACGGTCGAACAACTATGATCAAGAAGTGATCCTAGAACAACCTACGTCAAGCATTACTCCAACACCGTGTTCACTTCCCGGACTCCGCCGAAAAGAGACCATCACGGTTATACACGCGGTTGATGTATTTTAAATTAAGATCAACTTCAGGTTTTCTACAACCGGACATTAACAAATTCCCATCTGCCCATAACCGCGGGCACGGCTTTCGAAATTTCAAATCCCTGCAGGGGTGTCCCAACTTAGCCCATCACAAGCTCTCACGGTCAACGAAGGATATTCCTTCTCCCAAGACAATCCGATCAAACTCGGCATCCCGGTTACAAGACATCCTCGACAATGGTAAAACAAGTCTAGCAACACCGCCCGAATGTGCCGACAAATCCCGATAAGAGCTGCACATATCTCGTTCTTAGGGCACACTCAGATGAGCCAGGCGTCGGGTAGGCCAGCCCAGAGTTGCCCCTGGTAGCTCCGGACATCGCCCAGTTGGACCAACACTTAGAGAAGCACTGGTCTGGGGGAGTTTAAATAAAGATGACCCTTCAGTCTGCAGAACCCAAGGGAAAGAAAAGGCTAGGTGGCGAATGGTAAAACCAATGTTGGGCATTGCTAGAGGAGTTTTATTCAAGGCGAACTGTCAAGGGGTTCCCATTATACCCAACCGTGTAAGGAACGCAAAATCTGGGAACATAACACCGATATGACGGAAACTAGGTCGGCAAGAGTGGAACAAAACACCAGGCATAAGGCCGAGCCTTCCACCCTTTACCAAGTATATAGATGCATTAATTAAATAATAGATATTGTGATATCCCAACAAAATATCCATGTTGCAACATGGAACAAGCTCCAATCTTCACCTGCAACTAACAACACTATAAGAGGGGCTGAGCAAAGCGGTAACATAGCTAAACAACTGTTTGCTAGGACAAGGTGGGTTAGAGGCTTGGCTCAACAATATGGGAGGCATGATAAGCAAGTGGTAGGTATCACAGCTTAGGCATAGCAAAAGAGCGAGCAACTAGCAAGCAAAGATACAAGTGATTTCGAGGGTATGGTCATCTTGCCTGAAATCCCGCAAGGAAGAAGAACGAGTCCATGAAGAAGACAAACGGACGTAGTCGAATGGGTCCTCACAAACGCGACGTTAATAGAGCCAACCCGAAGAAGCAACACCGGAAAGAAGCACACAACATAGTAAACAACCAACACACGAACATGGTATGATATGCGGGATGCGGTATGTGATGCATATGCATGATTTGGAAAGGAATGATTGAACCTGGCCTCAACTTGGAATACTAAGAGTGCCACTGGAAAGGTGAGGTGATTTTAGTTGAAATCGATATAAATATCACCGGAATCGGATGCACGGTTTGGAAAT
This sequence comes from Triticum urartu, assembly GCF_003073215.2. NCBI lineage: Eukaryota > Viridiplantae > Streptophyta > Magnoliopsida > Poales > Poaceae > Triticum > Triticum urartu. The sequence goes on along the minus strand of NC_053023.1, from coordinate 330,179,248 downwards.
GGCAAGCAAAACAAGTATGGCACCGGTCTGCGATAATCAGCAAGTAGCCATCTAAATGCATCAAGATAAATATGCTACAGCACCCAAACATAGCAACAAAATACATGGCAGGGATCCACTCATGATGCCTAACAAAAGATGAACGCTGAGCTATGGCTAATTCATCCATTAACAGGTTCAAAAAAGCATGGCAAAAGTGCAAATGATAACAGGTTTCAGACTTAGTGAAATTAACACAAGTCTGGAATTTATCATCAGGAAGCACACTTTAGAGCATGAAAAGTACATGCTACAGGAACTGAACATGGCAAAGCAATGCATAGTATGAAGCTACTAAAAGCACTTAACAAAAGTCCCTTAGTGAGCTTGAGCCAAAAGGGATCAGAAAATACAATTGCAAGCATGTGAACATAGCAAAAACACAAACAGATTCAGACTTTGTGAAAAACTGGAGCATGCAAAACAGTTAACGAGTAGGCATGTTTACGAGCTCGATGCACTCACTAAAGAGTATGGCATGACAAACTAAGAATACACCCATCAAGAATACATGGCATAGAAGCTAGACATGGCAAGAACAACATCATAGCATGCACGGATCAATAGCAACATCTTCGGCAAAATCGCTAAACATGTCAACAATATGCCAGGATCATTTTATGGCAAAAGTAGAGCTCGATTGACTCAAACTAGGGTGCTCCATAAATGCAAACAAAGACATGGATGGATAGAGCACCACGATGTAAACAAAACATCCTTGTAAAGATGGTATACATGGCATACACCCCTGTAAAGATGGCATGGCATATAACAAAACACATGTAGAGCTCAGGATCATAGCATGCACACATTAATCATAGCAAAAATGACAAAAGGCTATTTGCTGAAACAGATCTGACAAATTCATCACATAGCCCTCTTCCAACAGCATTTCTGGCATCACGATGAGATCAAATGAAAATGATGCAATGAGATGAAATGATGTACTTGTCGAGATGAACATTTTGATATTCTACACGCACGAATCGGAGCTACGGATGCAGAGTTATGGCATGCGGAAAAAGGCTAAAAAGTTAGGGTTAGGAGGGAAAAGTCAACCCGAGGAATTTCTCAGATTTGGATCCGGTCGAAGCACTATAGCACCACGAGGTCGAGGTCGCCGGAAGATGTGGGAGACGGCAGGGAGGCGCGGGGCGGCGCCGGGGAAGTCAGGGCTGGCCGGGCGGCGCGGTTGCCGGCGAGAGGCGGCGGTGAGGGAGCTCGGCGGCGGCGCGAGCGAGGCGGCGGAGATGGCGGCGAGCCGTGCAGGAGGCGGCGCGGCGAGCTTCGGCTCCGGCGGCCAGCGAGCTTCGGCGATGGTGGCGGACGAGGCGGGGGCGCGCAACGCCGGTGGATGGGCGGCGGCGCACTCGGCGACGAGCGCAAAGGGCGGCGAGTGCAACACCCACGCGAAGTGGCGGGGACTGGATCCGGGCCCGGGCGGGCCTCACACGGGCTCCGCGGGCCGCGGCGGCGAGGGAGGAGAGAGAGAGGGCGCGGGCGCGGGTGAGGTGGCGCACAGAGATTGGCTCGGGCGACGGCGACGCTGAGGTGGTAGCTTGAGATTGGCCGGGGTGAGGTGGCTGGAGGCGGTGGATACGTCCGGCAGCGTACGGGAGTTGGAGGTTAGGGTTCATCTGCGCGAAAAATCCGCGAAGGACACATATTTATAGGTAGAGGGAGCTAGGAGAGTCCAAATGAGGTGCGGTTTTCGGCCACGCGATCGTGATCAAACGACCGAGATGATGGAACAGGTTTAGGTGGGTTTTGGGCTACTTTGGAAGGGTGTTGGGCTGCAACACACACGAGGCCTTTTCGGTCCCTCGGTTAACCGTTGCAGTATCAAACAAAGTCCAAATGGCACGAAACATGACAGGCGGTCTACTGGTAGTAAACCAAGGCCGCATGACAAGTCTCGGTCCAATCCGAAAATGTTTAACACCTGCACACGAAAAGAGGTAGAAAGAGACACCGGATGACATAGGAGCGCCGGATTGCAAAACGGACAACGAGGAAAATGCTCGGATGCATGAGACGAACATGTATGCAAATTAAATGCACATGATGACATGATATGACATGCATGACACGCAAGAAATGACAAGGCAACAACAGCGAATAACTGGAGGACAACTGGCACATCGGTCTGGAGGTGTTACAACACTCCACCACTACGAGAGGATCTCGTCCCGAGATCTAGAATGGCACCGGAGGGACAACGGAAGAGAAAGAGGAGAGGTAAAACTAAGTTGCTCCTTTGACAAACGAGTGAAACCAAAGAACCTTGCAAAGGATAAGCCATTTCGAGAAAAGAATACAACAGAGACGACGAAGCTGAAAACACTCCGTTAGAAAAGAGGAACACGGGAGAACAACTTCGGGCAGCACTCCGATTGAAAAGAAAAGGAATTGAATAAGAACTTGATAAGATGAGAAGATACTTGATGAAATCACAATACACTGCCTCCATAACTATTGAATGAATGGAACAAGGGGTAAGAAAGATCTCGCACATCACTCCGGTTTAAAAGAGATGAAAAACTTGATAAAATGAAAGAGCTTGAGCAAAGGGACACAACACTCCGATTAAAAGGATAAGCACGAACAGAACATGGTCCTGACAATCCGAGAAGATGGGTTGAGGAGAGCAACATCACAATGCCTCCGGAATGGAAGAATAGAAGATAGATAATTGAAATAGGAGAATTGAGAAGAAAATGCCAACTTGTGCCACCAAAGAGTTTGAGAAGGCATCCTTAGGAGAAGGTTCGGACGGAGTTGTTGGAAAACCAACAACGAAAGGATAGGCTTGATATGGTCTTGTGGCATACATCTCAAATTATGAGGTGACATTCTGCCACTCACGGGAAAACAATTTGATTGGTATGAACAAGGAGACGAGAAAACTATTTCACCGAGAGGATAGATGAAGAACTTGGACGATATATTACCACCATTAATAGCATTTATCCTTAGGGAAGGCTTTAGGTGAAAATATTACCCAAGATAACTCAAATGACGAGATTGGTGGATTTAAAATATCTCATTCTTGATAACTTGTGAAACACGGAGCATGCACTCAATTATCAATAAAGACATAATACCACCTCCAATGATATGGAAGAAAGAATTGCACTCCGTACAAGATGAAAGATGCTTGGACTCCTCTTAAAAGAAAGTTGATGAACACTTCAAGTATGAATTGAATCCTTGATGAACCACCATGTTGAGCCTCCATGAAGAACTCCGGTAAACAAAAGAATGATCAAACAGAAGGAAAAAGAAGTTGAAAACACAAGGTGAAACCTTGCAATGATTTAGATGAATCTTCGCGACGATATAATGCGGAAAAGCTTGGAACTCCGGAAAAGAAAGATGAAACAAATGAAACCGAGAATTTGATGAGCCTCCGGAATAAGGAATTGAATTCACTCGATGAATCAAGAATAAGAATTACATTATGCTTATCCTTCACCAATTAAATCGATGACAATCAACGGATTTGGCATACTACTTATCCTCGTTGAAAAAGGATTAAGATAGATATGGAGCAAACTTAAGAAGGTCTTCAACGATCCACCGGTAGGATTGGGAAGAAAGAATGAATTGATAAGATAAAGAAGGGAGAGAAAAAAATCTTGAACAAACCACTGTAAGAATTGAAAAAGAACGAAGAAAACAAACACATCAGTAGGAGGAATTGGAAAATGAGCGAAGATACTTGAGAGAATTTAGATGCAAGTGAACGAAGAGATCGCGAATTGATTAGAGAAAACTTGAATGAAGCACCGGTAAGATTGGAGGATGATAACTGAAAGCTGATAATGAATAAACCTGAATTGATGGACTCCGGATAATCAAACTGAGAAGACTCTTGAATTGCTCCGGATGGGTGAAAAGAAATCTCACAATCAAAACTAGTTATGAGAGGTGGCAGCAAACTAAAACCATGAATCTTGAAGAGAATGGAGCAAGATTGAGAGAAAAATCTTCTTCGGTCTTCAAATGCAGAGAATGGCGATGAGAAACACCACCATGAATTATTTAGGCACTCCGGAAGAATGAAAACGAAGAGGTTGAGCCAACGAAGAAAAGAATTGTGAAAGATCTAGGAGAAGGCATTTGACTGATGATAACTCATTCTTACGTCAAACTTTGAAATGAATTTGATAGTAACACCATAAAAGAAGAGTCAGGTAAGATCCTGGGAAAAGACCTGTGGGTTAGGGCCCACTCAAAGAAACACCGTAGAACGATTTAAAAGAGGGAAAGCACCGGTCGAATTAAATGGCTAGAATGAGATAACAACCTCGAAAGATCTTGAAAGGAGTACGAAAGAAGAGTGGAAACACGAATCTTCACGATATCTTGAACACTCCGGAACAATTAAATAGCAAGTGGGGAAGATTAAGAGGTGCATCGACAAGAGATGACATTTGAAACGAGGAAAAGATATGATCAACAAAGCTTGACTTGAAACCACCGGAGATGAAAAGAATGAAGAATGATGAACTTGAGGTTCCGTTAGGATCTTCATGAGAATCACCGGATAAGAACATTGATTGAAAAGAATGAAGAGACTTTACATCCATAAAAGGTTACTTGATTAAGAAAACCGAGTCCTTGAAGAAAAGAAAGGGTGGGAGGGTGGGAAAAACAAAGACAACTTGAAGACGGATGAAACAAACACCGTTGACGAAAAAACTGAGTTGATCTTGCGGATGTTGAAAAAGAACAGATCCGCTTGACAAGAGACACACCGGTGAAAAGGATTGACATGACAATCTCAATAAACGAGAAGGATTAGTATTCCCATAGAAATATGAGAACACTGTTTAGAGAAGGTATGGAATCAATATTTGACTTCGAAGCAACTCGAATACCACAACTCAAAACAAAACAAAGGATTGGCTTGCAAAATAAGCCGGAACAAACATATGATAGAGATTTCGTCTGAAGTTTTCGTGGTGGGGCCAACACGGGCTCGATCGTACAACACCATCATGTACAAGGCAGTGCACATGACATACGAAGCATCCTCGAGTCGGCATAGCCAAAGACTCTTTAAGACACAATGAGACCACTGTAAAACCAACCGTGGATAGGCGGACCACTAGACGTCGAACCCCAATTTCAAATCATACATCTCTCGGAAAAATATCCTAGGATCTACTTGAATTCCCACTTATAAACTCCCGAAATTTTTCTGGTTATGCAATCAGGTGTTGGGGATACAGGGGAAGCATAATATATCACCCAAAACTAACAAATCCTACATCCAGCTGTATCCATCCTTCAACACATAACCAAGAAACCTTCGGAAATCGTTTACCTCAACCTTCGAAAAGCATCTGTTATACAAGTTATAGCAATACTCCTGAACCCCTACCCCAGTACTAGGTGGCGTCGAGGTTATCTCACCAACAACTGCATAAAAGAGATTTTCAATGTCGGCAAATAAAAATCAGGTATTCCAGAACTGCAACGATAAAATTGTGACAACAACACCTCGGAGCTCAACTCCCCGGGACATCGCCACAACCCCTAAATGTCAGGAGGCACCAAGATCAATGTTCTCGTCACAAAACCATCGGAATGATTCCAAGATACCCACGTGATCCTAAATTTTTTTTAGTGAAATTTGAGACGAGCAGAGTCAAAACTCTATGTCAGGATGCCTCACCAGAGCGACGAAGGGACTGAGGAGTAAAAAGAAGTCCTACTCTCCGATATATATAATCCTAAATGACTCAAAACATTTTTCTAGACTCAACAACGCCAGCGATTCGATCAAGCAGGGGGCTCCTAAAGTCGGGGAAGGCTCTGATTACCAACTTGTCACGCCCTCGATGCGGCTATATCTCCCACGTGTCGAAGCACGACTTAGAGGCATAACCGCATTGAAAGCAATGTTGCAAGTGAGGTAATCTTCACACAACCCATGCAATACATAAGGGAAAGAGATACATAGATGGCTTACAATCGCCACTTCACACAATTACATGAATAAAGCATTACATCATCTAAATACAATCAAGGTCCGACTACGGAACCAAAATAAAAGAAGACTACACCAAATGCTACACAGATCCCCGATCGACCCCAACTGGGCTCCACCACTGATCAACTAGAACGAAACAACACAAAGGACAAGATCTTCAAAGAGCTCCTCCTTGAGCTTGGTTGCGTCTTCTACACGGTTCAATGGCACCTGCAAGCTGGTTTTGGAAGTATCTGTGAGTCACGGGGACTCAGCAATCTCACACCCTCGTGATCAAGACTATTTAAGCTTATGGGAAGGGTAAAAGGTATGAGGTGGAGCTGCAGCAAGCGACTAGCATATATGGTGGCTAACATACGCAAATGAGAGCGAGAAGAGAAGGCAAAGCACAGTCGAACAACTATGATCAAGAAGTGATCCTAGAACAACCTACGTCAAGCATTACTCCAACACCATGTTCACTTCCCGGACTCCGCCGGAAAGAGACAATCACGGTTATACACGCGGTTGATGTATTTTAAATTAAGATCAACTTCAGGTTTTCTACAACCGGACATTAACAAATTCCCATCTGCCATAACCGCGGGCACGGCTTTCGAAAGTTCAAATCCCTGCAGGGGTGTCCCAACTTAGTCCATCACAAGCTCTCACGGTCAACGAAGGATATTCCTTCTCCCAAGACAATCCGATTAGACTCGGCATCCCGGTTACAAGACATCCTCGACAATGGTAAAACAAGTCCAGCAACACCGCCCGAATGTGCCGACAAATCCCGATAGGAGCTGCACATATCTCGTTCTCAGGGCACACTCAGATGAGCCAGACGTCGGTAGGCCAGCCCAAAGATGCCCCTGGTAGCTCCAGACATCGCCCAGTTGGACCAACACTTAGAGAAGCACTGGCCCGGGGGGTTTAAATAAAGATGCCCCTTGAGTCTGCAGAACCCAAGGGAAAGAAAAGGCTAGGTGGCGAATGGTAAAACCAATGTTGGGCATTGCTAGAGGAGTTTTATTCAAGGCGAACTGTCAAGGGGTTCCCATTATACCCAACCGTGTAAGGAACGCAAAATCCGGGAACATAACACCGATATGATGGAAACTAGGGCGGCAAGAGTGGAACAAAACACCAGGCATAAGGCCGAGCCTTCCACCCTTTACCAAGTATATAGATGCATTAATTAAAGAAGAGATATTGTGATATCCCAACAAAATATCCATGTTCCAACATGGAACAAGCTCCAATCTTCACCTGCAACTAACAATGCTATAAGAGGGGCTGAGCAAAGCGGTAACATAGCGAAACAACGGTTTGCTAGGACAAGGTGGGTTAGAGGCTTGGCTCAACAATATGGGAGGCATGATAAGCAAGTGGTAGGTATCACAACTTAGGCATAGCAAAAGAGCGAGCAACTAGCAAGCAAAGATAGAAGTGATTTCGAGGGTATGGTCATCTTGCCTGAAATCCCGCAAGGAAGAAGAACGAGTTCATGAAGAAGACAAACGGACGTAGTCGAATAGGTCCTCACAAACGCGACGTTAACGGAGCCAACCCGAAGAAGCAACACCGGAAAGAAGCACACAACATAGTAAACAACCAACACACGAACATGGTATGATATGCGGGATGCGGTATGTGATGCATATGCATGATTTGGAAAGGAATGATTTAACCTGGCCTCAACTTGGAATACCAAGAGTGCCACTGGAAAGGTGAGGTGATTTCGGTTGAAATCGATATAAAGATCACCGGAATCGGACGCACGGTTTGGAAATGGCAAGCAAAACAAGTATGGCACCGGTCTGCGATAATCAGCAAGTAGCCATCTAAATGCATCAAGATAAATATGCTACAACACCCAAACATAGCAACAAAATACATGGCAGGGATCCACTCATGATGCTTGAAAAAAGATGAACACTGAGCTACGGCTAATTCATCCATTAACAGGTCCAAACAAGCATGGCAAAAGTGCAAATGATAACAGGTTTCAGACTTAGTGAAATTAACACAAGTCTGGAATTTATCATCAGGAAGCACACTTTAGAGCATGAAAACTACATGCTACAGGAACTTAACTTGGCAAAGCAATGCATGGCATGAAGCTACTAAAAGCACTTAACAAAAGTCCCTTAGTGAGCTTGAGCCAAAAGGGATCAGAAAATACAATTGCAAGCATGTGAACATAGCAAAAACACAAACAGATTCAGACTTTGTGAAAAACTGGAGCATGCAAAACAGTTAATGAGTAGGCATGTTTACGAGCTCGATGCACTCACTACAGAGCATGGCATGACAAACTAAGAATACACCCATCAAGAATACATGGCATAGAAGTTAGACCAGGCAAGAACAACATCATAGCATGCACGGATCAATAGCAACATCTTCGGCAAAATCGCTAAACATGTCAACAATCTGCCAGGATCATTTTATGGCAAAAGTAGAGCTCGATTGACTCAAACTAGGGTGCTCCATAAATGCAAACAAAGACATGGATGGATAGAGCACCACGATGTAAACAAAACATCCTTACTGATCATCCTCAAAAGAGGCACGGATCACTAGGAAACAACATGAACATATGGCATAAAAATAAAGACAGGACAAGGACTTAATGAAATTCTAAGTCCCTGAAATCAGCATCACCGAGTAAGCTACTTTGCATGCTTGTGCTAGTCACCACAAAGATCACAAAAATACATGGCATACACCCCTGTAAAGATGGCATGGCATATAACAAAACACATGTAGAGATCAGGTTCATAGCATGCACACATTAATCATGGCAAAAATGACAAAAGGCTATTTGCTGAAACAGATCTGACAAATTCATCACATAGCCCTCTTCCAACAGCATTTCGGGCATCAAGATGAGCTCAAATGAAAATGATGCAATGAGATGAAATGATGTACTCGTCGAGTCGAACATTTTGATATGCTACACGCACGAATCGGAGCTACGGATGCAGAGTTATGGCATGCTGAAAAAGTCTAAAAAGTTAGCGTTAGGAGGGAAAAAGTCAACCCGAGGAATTTCTCATATCTGGATCCGGTCGAAGCACTGTAGCACCATGAGTTCGAGGTCGCCGGAAAAGTCACCGGAAGATGTGGGAGACGGCAGGGAGGCGCGGGGCAGCGCCGGGGAAGTCGGGGCCGGGCAGGCGGCGCGGTTGCTGGTGAGAGGCGGCGGCGAGGGAGCTCGGCGGCGGCACGAGCGAGGCGGCGGAGATGGCGGCGAGCCGTGCAGGAGGCGGCGTGGCGAGCTTCGGCTCAGGCGGCCGGCGAGCTTCGGCGATGATGGCGGACGAGGCGGCGGCGCGCAACACCGGCGGATGGGCGGCGGCGCACTCAGCGACGAGCGCGAAGGGCGGCGAGCGCAACGCCCGCGCGAGGTGGCGGCGACCGGATCCGGTCCTGGGCGGGCCTCACACGGGCTCCGCGGGCCGTGACGGCGAGGGAGGAGAGAGAGAGGGTGCGGGCGTGGGTGAGGTGGCGCACAGAGATTGGCTCAGGCGACGGCGACGCTGAGGTGGCAGCCTGAGATTGGCCGGGGTGAGGTGGCTGGAGGCGGTGGACACGTCCGGCGGCGTGCGGGAGTTTGAGGTTAGGGTTCATCTGCGCGAAAAATCCGGGAGAGACACATATTTATAGGTAGAGGGAGCTAGGAGAGTCCAAATGAGGTGCGGTTTTCGGCCACGCGATCGTGATCGAACGACCGAGATGATGGAACAGGTTTAGGTGGGTTTTGGGCCACTTTGGAAGGGTGTTGGGCTGCAACACACACGAGGCCTTTTCGGTCCCTCAGTTAACCGTTGGAGTATCAAACGAAGTCCAAATGGCACGAAACTTGACAGGCGGTCTACCGGTAGTAAACCAAGGCCGCATGACAAGTCTCGGTCCAATCCGAAAACGTTTAACACCTGCACATGAAAAGAGGTAGAAAGAGACACCGAATGACATAGGAGCGCCGGATTGCAAAACGGACAACAGGGAAAATGCTCGGATGCATGGGACGAACATGTATGCAAATGAAATGCACATGATGACATGATATGACATGCATGACACGCAAGCAATGACAAGGCAACAACAGCGAATAATTGGAGGACAACTGGCACATCGGTCTCGGGGTGTTACACCCTCACCTCATGCTTCCGGTGTCGGCCACACGCGCCGCCTCCCACCCGCGGCGGCGCACCTCACCCCCGACTCCCACCTCCGGCGTCGGGCACACCCCTTGTCTCCCACCTGCGGCGGTACGCCACGCCCCCGCCCCCACCTCCGGTCGCGCCATGCCCTCGCCTCCACCTCCGTCGACGCGCCATGGCTACTACTCCCACCTCCCACGACGCGTTGCAGAGGCGGTCGCCGACGGAGGGCGGAGTGTCGGCAACAACAACCGCTGCCCCATCCTGCTCCTTCTCATCGCGTGACAGTCACCGTGGCCGCCCTACACCACCGACGTCGAGCACTGCCCTCCCATGAGAGATCGGACAGACAAGGCGCTCCTACAACCTTCTTCCCCGTGGATCCAACTCCTGTTCACCTGCCACATTTCGCTTGGCATGCTTTCTAGATGTGGTATTACATGATATTAGTCCCCAAAAAGTATAAATTTCTTCTATTGTCAGTTCAATTTTCTCTAGTGTGGATGTTCTGAAGATGATGAGAGAATGGTCTGGTGGAGACGATGCATGTTTGTTTGCTTTTATCATGATATATCAAAAGATGCTGGTATCTCTAGTACCTATACTACAATAGTTCATTAACAAAAACTATATCAGTTCAATACATGCTTGGAAAAGAAGTTCGATACTAAGTGTTCTCGGCCTATCCTTACATTAGCTAGTCTTCACCATGTCCAAATAGTTCCTAGAAGAAGGGAAGATAAGAAAGGATCTCTGTATTGATGTTTTAGGTTTCCACTGGAGATCTTCATTCTTCCTTGTGTCCTGTTTTATTAATACTTCTAGGGCACAACATCTTGAAGTTGTTCAAGGATGATCTCATCTTAGAAAAAGAAGCCTCAGAAGCTTCACTCCAGGTCTCTACAAAAGAGGGCAGATGAGGCGAAGTAGAAGGCGACCATAGTGGCTATGGTTTGTAGCTGCGACTTTAATTGGCACAATGGTCTTGATTACCAACCCATGGCCCTTTTCTGCTCGAGGGAGCCTGGGACTGCCGCTGACTGTGCCACTGCTTCAGCGTCCATCATTAGTGGCATTGGCCGCACTCTGGTATGTTGCTATACTACATCTCTGCATGTATTTCATTTGGGATGTAAGTCTCTCTATAGATCATGTTATGAGTAATGCAATTGGACGAGGTTGCTGGGAAGATTTTTAGTTCACCTTTAATGTGATTTGCACTTCGTCTTTACAAAGCCAAATCCTGGCGTGCCCAGCCGCTGCTCGTGAACCCCGCCTCCATCGGATCCACTTCACGGGAGTCGTCAGTCCGCAGGAGTAGGGGTAGCGGATCCCCCTATAGAGGCCAAATCCCGGTGCGCCCAGCCACTGCTTGTGAATCCCGCCTCCGTCAGCTCCACTTCATGGGAGTTGTCAGTCCGTAGGAGTAGGGGTAGCAAGTTCACCCGATGTATGACGCCTTCTTCCATCTCCAAATATCTTATTTTTTGAGTTCAGTTCTTCTTCACATGTTTCACTAGCTGAAATTGCATGGTGTTCTGAAATTGCTTGCGGACCACTAGCTGAAAATGCTTGGCAAATAGAGCAAAAGGTTGTATCTTCATCTAGTGTTTTTCATATATTCGTCATATGCACGAGCACGACTATATTTTCTTGTTATGATCTAGTGGGCACCATTAACATTTTGATAGTCCTTCTGCAAGGCCCAAACCCACTATTGTCCAAGAAAAAGAAAGCAAAGCCCCAACCATCAGCTGGTCAATCATCAGGTAATTAATCAGCACTAAACATACATGTCTAATCCAATGTTGCGAAAGCAAGCTTGGAGTTGCCTGACTTATATTGAGGTGTTGAACTGATAGTAACACGGAGAAGAGATAATGCAGCAAAAATCTTAGATAGGGCAGTGAAGTCCATTGCCCATTCTGATTTTTTGTAGCTCCTGACATCACAGTTTATGTGTGTTGTAGGATTGATTTTTGTTTGGTTGTAATAGTAGTATCCTAATTCGGTTCATGGAGGCCACTTGAGTGGGTTGTCTATTTGATGATTTCAGTTACTGCTCTCAACACCTGAATTAATAAACTATCAATTTATTTTGAATTGAACTGATGTTGCTCTTGATTCAGACCTAAGGGGAGAAGACGGAACTAAAATGATTCAGTTCATCATTGACTTATAGTTCATTAGTTCATCTATTCCTTGCTTTAGTTCTATAGACATAGTCATCAGCCATCAACATCTAGTACCACTTGGACTGAACATTCAGGAATTCAATTTATAATGTTGTTTACCGTCCTAATTTTTTGGTACCAGTAACCTTCCTGTATACATATGCAGCAGCAGTTCGGACACTGTTATGGTAATAAGTAGATTAGTAACTAGAAAAAAACAAAAATTTGTGATGTGGAGCATCCCAAGGTCATCCCCATGGACCTACCATCGCCTCACCAACTGCCTAGCGGACCCATGACATGAGCACGTGCAAGAGCTCTCGAAACCGAGGTGACATCTCTCCTCTCACACTTCCACTTCGATGCACATGAGACATGGCTACTACCTCAAACGGAGACATTGTGCATACTCAGGTATCTAGGAATTGGCCATGAAGGAGCTAAGGAGCTAGGAGAAGAAGAAGTGGAAGATGGACATGAAGACGGAGAAGAAGAAGAGATGCGGAAGAAGCTACAGGCTCCGGATGACCGACCTGGACCGGACGTTCGACGATCTCCAGGCTCCGGACGTCCGACCCAGACCGGACGTCCAACACCTCCTCACGCAAGCCAAAATGACGGAATTTCGAGGCCTCCCGAACGACCGACACCGACCGGACGTCCGACCGAAGCACACCCGAGCCAAATCTACGGACATCCGATAGGCACCGGACGTCCGGACCCTCGCGAGCCTCCGGACGACCGGTGACTCCCGGACGTCTGACGCCTGTGCGCTGCCATGTGTTGGGCCACAATCCATGTACCCCCCCCACTTCGCCCCCTTTTGCACTAAGACTATATGTAGACCTCCTATTCCTCCTAGCTAGGGTTAGCATTGGTTTAGCTCATTTTAGAGATAGAGCATTGCTCATCCACATCGGATCTACTCCACGAGAGAGACCGCGGCCCCTCTTCGGAGAAGATCCCTTTGGATTCAAGACCTCCTTGCGGATAAGAACATCAAGACCTCCTCACGGAGAAGACCGGCTACCTTTGTATCGTCCTTAGTTGTCAGTGGATCGTGTGATCTCTTATGTACTCGAGGATCTAGCACATGTGTGACTATTTCGTGTTGGTTTAGTGATTTTCTCATGTTTCCTCTTGTGTTTCCCCTCGTTTTCCCCCTTGTGTTCTTTGTGTTCATCGCGGGATCCGCTCCTTTCGTGAAAGATCGGCCGATTAGGGTTCTGCCCTACATCATCTTGGTATCTAGAGCCATGTTGATCATGATTTCGGAGCCTCCCCGTTGTGTTGCTAGCATAGTTTTTGTGGATTTTGTCCCTAATTCGAAAATTCCCCACAAAAATAGCCCCAATTTTTTTTGTGATTTGTTGGTGTGTTGAAATTTTGTTGGATTTGATTCGTGGATTTGCTTTGCCTTGAGTAGATCTACCTTTTCCCCTTGTCTCCACCTTTTCCATCCACGAAATCGCCTAGATTCGATGAATTTTGACCTCTCCACCTCGTACACGTGTAGTTCATCCCGTGCCCGCAAATCACCCAGGCACCGGACGTCCGATGACCGGATGACCGGCCCAGCCCGGGCGTCCGACGATCACTGACGAAACTGATTTTTTCATTTTAGTCACCACCTATTCCGCATGCGCACTCCTACCACCTATACACCATCACCAATTCCACATACCATCACCATTGCTTACCCGTTCCGTACTCCGACGCGTGTTGCCACTTCGAGCTTTGAGAATTTGAGTTGCGGTTCTGTATCCTTTTGTGTTTCGGCTATTTAGGTACAGGTCGACATCAACATCACCGTCGCTCATCTTCGCCATGGACGCGTCATCAACAACAACCACCTCGACTACATCTTGGTCTTCATGCCACCTTTTTGACACCATACCGTAAGCAAGAATGGTAACCTCGCCTTGGTATTGGACATATCACTCTTGCCATTACATTGTTAGCCATCATAGCCTTACTCCTTTGTGTCACTTACTCATCGAGACTAGCCGTTGAGTATTGCCGGCAATGAGACTTGTGCACATTAGTGATCATACTTCCCATAGCATACATACATCATTGTTGCATATCTCGGTATCATCTCTTGTGTCACAAGGCTGTCATCGCATACACAATTGCTATCTTGGTTCGTGAAGCATTGCATGAGAAAAGAGCTCAAACAACAAAGAGCCAAACAAGCTTTTAAGCAAAAAGGAAAGATAAGCAAAGAGATTTTAAGCAAGAACCATAGCATCATACAACATTAAGTTTGTCATATTAGATCATCATGGATCATATCATAGAAACACCTAGCATAGAGCATACTTGGGATAGAAGCCATTGCATTTTTGCTAAGTAGGTTGTGCACAAGTCTTTTATCCGCCTATTTGTGCAATCGTGCTAGCGTCTCTCTACTGTTGTCCAACAAGAGAATTTTTGTGGATTCCACATTTTGGCTCATCCTTGGTCGCACGACCCCATTTATCTTTTTGCGTGTGTGTTTCCGTGTACCTTATATTGCTTGGTATACTTGTTGCATTGCAATCTTGCTAATCTTTTCCAACATTATTGAAGCTCACTTACAATTGCATCAAATTTTGTGCCACCATCCTAACCAAGCTCCACCATAAGCTTTTACTTGTGTAGGTGTGAGAAACTGACAAGAATTGGTACCAATTGTGCTATTTCTTTGTCCACGTTGGAGTGATCATTGATCCACTTTCACCTTCAGTCAAGGTACATTTGGTATTCGTTCTTCCCTTTCTACCACTCACATTTTTCTCTTGGAATGATGGATAGGCCAAGTACTTCTACCAACCCACTCTTCATTAAGCACGACGACAATATGAACTCCTACGTCACCAAGAGCCACCTCTTTGGTGCACAACGTGCTTTGCATCAAGAGCAACAAGCAATGAGTGAACACATCGACAACCTCGCCACTGACTTGAGACTCTCCGAGCAACATACAAGGGACTACTTCGACCACAAGCTCGACGATCACAAGCAAGAGAACGATGCAAGAATGGACGAGATCCGCGCTTTGTTGCTCAACCGCTCTTCTTCCACTTCGTCCTCATCTAGACGGAGCCGCTCAAGTCGACACTCTGACTTCACCCTCTCCGGCTCAAGTACACCGACATCGAACACTCTTCGACGTGCCAAACGCAATGATCCTCAAGCAAGCCTCAATCCTCTACCCGACACCAACTCTCAAGAGCACCGACAACATCAAACCCAAGAGGCTTTTGTGCTAGCACGAGAAAGGCAATGACAACACCAACATGAAGCGGAAGAGCGAGCGCGTCTACACCAAGAAGCACAAGATGCCGAGGCACAACATCAAGAGCAACAATTGTGAGATGCTCAAGCACTTGAGGCGCAACAAGCCCTCCAAGATTCAAGTTGAGCCGTAGCCAACCGAGGCCGACAAGCTCGTGAACATGAAGAAGCACTTCGCAAAGAAGCTCACGAACGAAGATTTCAAGCTCGCGTGCATCGTCAAGTTCCTCCTCGAGCTCGACAAGCTCATCCACAAGCTCGCTAAGAACATCAAGTTCACAAACAGCATGAAGACAATGGAAATCCCCCTCGCCAAGAGCACAACGAGTTGGACAACCATCAACAACATGGGCGTCATCATCCTCGACCCCAACACAATGAAGAGCAACGCTACGGCAAGCTAAAGTTCACCATCCCCAAGTTCAATGGCAGCAACGATCCCGAAGAGTACCTTTCATGGGCATTGAAGGTCGACAAAATCTTCCATTTGCACAACTATGAAGAAGAGAAGAAGATCGCGATGGCATCCCTTGAGTTCCAAGACTATGTCCTCATTTGGTGGGAACAAGTTATCGAGCGCCGAGAGGCAAGAGGTGAACCACCCATCACTACATGGGCGCAAATGAAGGATGTCATGAGAGCACGCTTTGTGCCTACCTACTACAACCGCGACCTCTTCGAGAAACTCCAACTACTCAAGCAAGGAACCAAGAGCGTTGAAGAATACTACAAGGAGATGGAGATTGCCATGATACGAGCCAATGTCATGGAAGATGATGAGCAAACTATGGCACGTTTCTTGAATGGACTCAACCATCCTATCAAGAAGATCGCCGACTTCCAACCATACTCGAACCTCATCGAGCTAGTGCATCAAGCTACCAAAGCGGAATGCCAAGTGCAAGATGACTTCAAATATGCCAAGTTCTCATCCAAGTCATATGGCTTCTCCAACAACCAAGCTTCAACGACTCCAACACCTTCTACATCAACAAAGCCTTCTACAACCAACATCGACAAGTCGACTTACAAGAAAGCTTCGTCAACCCCAAGTCATCCTTCTACACTGAGCAACTTCAAGCCGAGAGCTTCATCATCATCAACCCCAAACGATGAGACTGTCAAGACAAGTTCCTTCAAATGCTTCACATGCGGAGGCCGAGACCACAAGTCCTATGAGTGCACCAACAAGCAGACCATGATCCTCAACGACGACGACACTTACGACTCAATGAGTGAAGGCGAAATGGACGCCCTCGAGCAAGTCGCCATGCACTGGCAAGTGAACGATGAAGAAGAACAAGTCTTTTGCGATGAAGATTCTAGTCCCGCCCTTGTTGTCTCCAAGGTCTTGACTCTCCAACATCACCAAGAAGAAGACCAAAGATGCCATATCTTTCATACCAAGGCCAACATCAATGAAAGATCCGTCAAGGTCATCATCGATGGAGGGAGTTGTCATAACCTCGCAAGTGAAGAACTTTGCTCCAAGCTCCAATTGCCCAAGACGAAGCACCCACATCCCTACAAAGTTCAATGGCTTAGCGACTCCAACACTCTCCAAGTCGAGCATCGAGTACAAGTCTCCTTCAAAATTGGTGCCTATGAAGACACTTTGGAGTGTGACGTCGTTCCCATGACCGTTTGCCACCTTCTTCTTGGACTCCCATGGCAATTTGATAGAGGTGTCATCCACAACGGCCGAATGAACCACTGCATCTTCAAGATGAAAGGAAAGGAGTACATACTTCGCCCCATGTCTCCAAGCCAAGTGATCGCCGACAAGCAAGCCACCCATCGTGGAGAGGATAGTGAGAGAGCGAGGCACCAAAAAGAGAGTGAGCGCCACAAGCCCAAATCGAGTATCTCCACGATAAGCAACAAGAAGAACTTAGTCCTATTTGCCACCAAAAGTGAGATAAGAGGAGTGTCTGAGAACCCATCTAGTATGATACACTATGTCCTTTTGTGCAAGGACAATGCAACACAAGCTAACACCTCTCATGCTCTACCTTGAGTGGTATCTTCTCTTTTGCAGGAATTTCAAGATGTTTTCCCCGACGAGCTACCTTCAGGACTACCTCCACTACGAGGCATCAAACACCGCATCGACCTCATCCCCGGAGCACCTCTTCCGAACAAAGCTCCCTACCGCGTCAACCCCGAAGAAACCAAAGAAATACAAAGGCAAGTAAAGCATCTCATAGACCATGGACATGTGCGTGAAAGTTTGAGCCCTTGTGCCGTCCCAGTCATTCTTATGCAAAACGAGACGGTAGCTTTCGCATGTGCTCCGATTGTAGATCTATCAGTGCTATCACCGTTCGCTATAGGTATCCCATTCCACGCCTTGACGATATGCTTGATGAACTTAGTGGTGCCACTATCTTTTCAAAATTGATCTTAAAAGTGGTTACTATCAAATCCGCATACAAGAGGGTGATGAATGGAAAACCGTTTTAAAAACCAAGTTTGGGTTGTATGAGTGGTTAGTCATGCCTATGGGTCTATCGGAAGCACCGAGTACTTTTATGCATCTTATGAATCATGTCTTTTGCCCTTACATCAGTGTGTTTGTTGTGGTCTACTTTGATGATATCCTTGTTTTTAGCAAGTCTCTCAAAGAGCATGTCACCCATGTCCGAACCGTTTTACAAACTCTTCGAAAAGAGCACCTCTATGCTAATATGGAGAAATGCCTTTTTAGCATTGATAAGCTTGTTTTCTTAGGTTTTGTTGTTTCTTCTAAGGGTGTTCGTGTTGATGAGTCCAAGATCAATGCTATTAAGACATGGTCCCAACCAACCAACTTGCAACAAGTGCATAGATTTCTTGGCCTTGCGGTTTTTTATCGTCGCTTTGTGAAAGATTTTAGCACTATTGCTTCTCCTTTGCATGCTTTGAGAAAGAAGAATGCGCCTTTTGTTTGGGGACCATCCCAAGATACCGCTTTCAATGAGCTTAAGAACTTGCTTACTCATGCTCCCGTGCTTGCATTACCCAACTTTGACAAACCCTTTGAGATTCATTGCGATGCTAGTGGTAATGGCATAGGAGGTGTGTTAACGCAAGAGAAGCGCCCCATAGCTTACTTTAGTGAGAAACTTTCCGGAGCACAACTCAGTTACCCCATCTATGACAAAGAGCTATATGCTTTAGTCCATGTTTTGCATGAATGGGAACACTATCTTCGCCCTCATGAATTTATCATTCATACCGATCATGAAACGTTCAAGTATCTTAAGGGCCAAACCAAGTTGAACAAGCGTCATGCTAAATGGAGTGAATTTATTGACTCTTTTCCTTATGTCATCAAGTATATCAAAGGTAAGGAAAATATTGTGGTCGACGCTCTTTCCCGCATATGCATGCTTGTGACTCAACTTGAATTGGATGTCATTGGCTTTGAGCGTATAAAAGACTTCTATGAGCATGATCCTACTTTTGCCATTCCCTATTCCAAATGTTTGACGCACACATCTTGGGAACAATATAACATCAAAGATGGATATCTTATGAGAGCTAACAAGCTTTGCATCCCCGAGTCTTCTCTTCGTTTGTTCCTTTTGCAGGAATCTAATGGAGGAGGCTTAATGGGACAGTTTGGACGCGACAAGACTGTCGCCACGCTCTCCAAGAACTACTATTGGCCCATGATACTTCGCGACGTCAACCGCTTCACCAACCGATGCTCTACATGCCGCAAAGCTAAGTCTAAAGCTGAATCCCATGGCCTTTACATGCCTCTCCCAATTCCATATCAACCATGGGAAGACACTAGCATGGATTTTGTACTTGGATTGCGTAGGACTAGAAATGGGAAGGATTCAGTATTTGTCGTTGTGGACCGATTATCTAAGATGGCACATTTCATTCCTTGCAACAAGATAGACGATGCTTCACATGTTGCCAATCTCTTTTGTAGGGAAATATTGTGTCTACATGGAGTGCCAAAGACAATTGTCTTGTACCGCGACGTCAAGTTCCTTAGCTACTTTTGGAAGACCCTATGCGCCAAGCTCGGAATCAAGCTACTCTTCTCAACGGCGTATGATCCACAAAACGACGGCCAAACAAAGGTGACCAATAGCACACTCTCCACTCTACTTCGAGTACTCATCAAGAAGAACATCAAGGAGTGGGAGAAGTGTCTACCTATCACCGAGTCCACCTACAACCGCGCAAGACACTCAACAACCAGCAAGTCCCCCTTCGAGGTTGTCTACGGATTCAACCCATTGTCAACATTGGACATTCTTCCTCTACCACTCCAAGAGCGCATCAATTTGGAGGCAAGTGCACGTGTGAATCATCTCAAGAAGGTGCATGAAGATACAAGGCATACCATCAAGCGACAAATAAAACGACTTGCGACCAAGCTCAACATCAACAAGCACCCTATGGTATTCAACATTGGAGATCTTGTGTCTCTACACCTTCGCAAGGGCCACTTTCCCCAAGAACGCAAGTCAAAACTTCGACCACGAGCGGATGGATCCTTCAAGGTGCTTGCACGCTACAACAACAACGCTTACAAGATCGACCTCCCGTGTGACAGGTACAAAGTGAGCGATATTTTCAATGTCAAGGACCTCTTGACCTTCCATGGTGATGAAGAGTATGATCCGAGGATGGATCTTCCCCAAGGGAGGGGAGATGATGTGGAGCATTCCAAGGTCATCCCCATGGACCTACCATCGCCTCACCAAGTGCCTAGCGGACCCCTGACACGAGCACGTGCAAGAGCTCTCAAAACCAAGGTGACATCTCTCCTCTCACACTTCCACTTCGATACACATGAGACATGGCTACTACCTCAAACGGAGACATTGTGCATACTCAGGTATCTAGGAATTGGCCATGAAGGAGCTAAGGAGCTAGGAGAAGAAGAAGAGGAAGATGGACGTGAAGATGGAGAAGAAGAAGAGATGCGGAAGAAGCTACAGGCTCCGGACGTCCAACGATCTCCAGGCTCCGGACGTCCGACCCGGACCAGATGTCCGACACCTCCTCACCCGAGCCAAAACAACGAAATTCCGAGGCATCCCAGACGACCGACCCCGACCGGACGTCCGCCCGTAGCACACCCAAGCCGAATCTATGGACGTCCGACAGGCACCGGACGTCCGGACCCTCGCGAGCCTCCGGACGACCGGTGACTCCCGGACGTCCGTCGCTTGTGCGTTGCCATGTGTTGGGCCGCAACCCATGTGCCCCCCACTTCGCCCCCTTATGCACTAAGACTATATATAGACGTCCTATTCCTCCTATCTAGGGTTAGCATTGGTTTAGCTCATTTTAGAGATAGAGAATTGCTCATCCACATCGTATGTACTCCACGAGAGAGACTGCGGACCCTCTTCAGAGAAGATCCCTTTGGATTCAAGACCTCCTTGCGGAGAAGAACATTTTCGGCATTCTGGGAAAGGGGGTCCCCAGACTTGCATGCCTGCGGCCCACGGTGTGGCTGAGCCAGCAGGTCGTACGACCCATCTTCAC